>NC_133376.1:44788045-44924432 GCF_049309525.1 Garra rufa | reverse complement strand
ATGATAAAAATCCACCCAGTGGTATTTTTTAATTTTTAAAAGTAATATCCGCTTTTTAAAATCAGGTCATTCTTAGCTTGTCGTTGTGACGGCACACAGTTGATTGACATGAGCGCCTTACCTTAAACCCGCCCTCACCGAGCTGAAACAGTCCGAATACGATCGCCATTGTGTGACTCAGGTGCAGAGGAAGACTCTAAATGAGCGATTGAGGTGTTCTGTTGTTGGATGTAATAATGAACATAGCAGTCGTCATTTACTACCAACATCTGAGCTGCTTAAGAGGGAGAGGACAATGTTACTTTCATTTTTAAAAGGAAAGCGCCGATCCCGATCTACATATGCGTCTATCTTCATGTGAATCATTTGTGATGCAGCTTCACCCACAGCAGAAGTGAATATAAGGGTTTTTTTATGCATCTTTGCAAACTGCCTTTCTTAATAATGTGCTTGTTGGCAAGTTTCGCTGATAAATGCGGCTAAATGCAGCTAAACGCGGCTAAATGTGGCTAAAGTAAACATTAAAGCTCATAATCCCTCCCGAGAGGGGTGGGGCGAGCAGAGCTCATTTGCATTTAAAGGGCCCATGCGATAAAATTAGCTGATATTTTGCAGAGCTGATTTTGACAAGGTAAAAGGGTGTTTTTTTTACACAACTATTGAGAATCTTTAACCAAATTATATTAGAGACTTTTCATTAAGACCCTAAAGAATCATATGAACTTGTGGAAAATGGGCATCCGATGACCCCTTTAAAATGTCACACCTTCACCTTTTCAGAGAAATTATGAGACAAAGGAACACTTATCATTAGTGCTTTCAAACCAAACCACATGAAACATTAATGTAAATACCCAGAACAAAATCATTTTTACTAATTTTACTATTTGCATCACATTCAACCCTAGAACTACAGAAAGAAGTATTTGCTCTGTGAAATGAAACTACATGACATTTAGCGATACTACAATTGAACTAAAGATATCTAAATAGAACAAGTACAATTGTTGGTCCTTAACTACCAGTGTAAATAAATCTCATCTCATGATGAAAACGTACCTGTGGGAACTTTTCGGCATGTTTCGTGACATATTCGATGTGAAATGTCCACTGAGTGGCGCTGAAGTGTTCTGTTTTTTCCCCAGAACAGATGAATGTTATATGTTTTATGTGACGTTGGTTTTGTATGTGTCACCGCAGCTCTGACTTAAAATGTCCATTAAGTGGCGCTATAACTCTGATGCTTCATGACGTTTTAAAATAACGTACCATCTGCACTACACCAAAACCTACCCGATAGTATGAACAAAAGTGAATGTGACATAAAAATGTAATCGCAAGCATGTCATTTTACCTTGTTTTTCGATCTCCTATCTTTCAGCTTCACAGTTTGCATTAACACTTTTGAAAGCAAATAGTACAAAATATACCAATAAGTTATTAGACACAGAAAGTTATTGACACACGGGAAAACACGTTATTCTTCATTCATTTGAACCAATTTAAGAAAATCGATGCAGCTTTCAGAAGTGACTTTCTCCTTATTTTAATAGTTTATGTGAGGCGTTACTGACGTTATTTTAATGACAAAGGTCTAGAGCACATTATTGTAATGCGGGGGCACATCAGAATGCGCAAGCACAAATCTCTTCTCTCGCAGGTGGATTCTCTTTACTCTCATAAAAACATAAACATAAATCAATGCATATGTCAACAGACGTAATTAGTCTTTACATAGCATAACTGTAGAAGATGTATCTGTCTCACAAGTGTCCCGCATTGTCCTGCAAAATCACATCTATGTCCCGCAACAGATCTAGTACCCTAGTATTAAGACTTGTATGGCTTAATATAACAGAAATGATGTCTCCTACTAAAAATAATATAAATATTATACACTTATTCATATTTTGGACTATGGAGTGCAGCATTATTTTGATTATGTGAAATGGTTGCTACCTGTTGCTATTTTTACCGCAAAACTCCTAAAATAAAATACTGATACAATGCCACATTGTGCGGCTTTTAGTTGTAATTTTTCAGGGGAAGTGCAACAAGATAAGCAATGTAAGTCTTCACTGCTCTCCTAGCAATATAAAAAGGAAAAAATAATGAGAAGATGCCTGTGGACGAATAAAACTTCCTAAATAACCGCGTCTTTGTTCTTTCCACTTTAGGGCTCGTGCCTTTGAGGCTTTTAGTAGATCACAGCTACTAAAGGACAGAAACAAGAAACGCTAGATGCCATCCTGACAGGATGTAAACATGTTAACACTTGTCATGACACCACAGCTACTGGAGGAGTTTCTCAGTGCAGATTTTACTTGATATCTGGGGGCTTTAGACTCCTGGTGGGGAAAATCGATAGTAAAGTATCTGGTTAAGCCTGGTTAAGTAGCTGTGCTTATTGTATCAGTATTTTATTTTCCGAGTTGTGTTGAGGTAAAAATAGCAACAGGTAGCACCAGTAGCTCACCGAATGCAACTATTTGACGTCATCAAAATAACGGCGCCCCCTATAGTCCAAAATATGTATAAAACGATGTGGATTTTTTAAATAACATAAACCTCTTTCAGTAAGAGACATCATTTATGTTATATTAAGCCACACAAGTCTTAATACCTGGAGTTCCCTTTAAATATCACACTTAAATGTAGTGATACAACAACAACAACAACTACAGATATATAACTAGAACATGTACAGTAGTTAATATAAGTAGTGCAAATGGTCACAGACAAGTTAAACTACAAAACAAAAGAATGTGTAGCATTGGCTGCTGTAACGCTCCCCTGTCAATGACTTTCAGCATTCAAGAGATTTAAGAGTTACAACCTTCATCGTTCCCATAAATCAGGATCCACCACTAATTGTTTGGTTTGGAGAAGTACACATGGTTTACTACCACAATATAAAACACACGCATTTCTATAATCTAAAATGCATCATAATTAAAGCTCACGGAAGCCTGTGCTCGACACAACAAGGCCTGGACGGACCTTATGTCTCCTTGTACAGTCATAAAATTTGTTTGTAGACCAGGGTGAAGAACGGCCGCGTTCGGGCAGGGAGGAGTTTATTATTGAACTGAACGCAACAGCGTTTGATCTCACGCTACGAAGTTCCCCACAGCGAACTCCCAGCATCACTCAACTGACACAGCGATGCCCCATAAAATACGCTAAACTGTCAAGCTCTCATCTTTGCGTTTGTACAGCTGTCGTTTTACTACCTTTTATTTGGTTTCAAGTGTAACGCAAGTTCTCTCGCTGGGCCTGTTTTGCTACAGTAGATAACCACATTTCTGTTGTTTGACTGACGCCTTGTTGTAAAGCGACCCAAGACCATGTCCGCTATTGCTAGCTTGATCTGGCAGCGGGCCACTATTCTAAACATGTTTTCACAGGTTAAAGGTGATTTCCCATTTTCCCTAAATGGACCGTCATTGGCTACGAGATTGTTGTTCACTTGGTGGCCGGCCAACCAGACCACTCGCTGTTTTCACAGTAAAGAGGTTCAGTTGTGCTTCGAAACAAGTTGTCTTCTGTTCTCTGACTGTAAGGTCAAGGAGGTTAAGACCACACAGAACGATTACTTGTGAGGAGATCTTATCACACCCTTTGATTTCTTGATCTCTGAAAAATGCAATCGCTCAGTACTACTACACCCCCTCTGCAATTTGGAGGAGATCGCCGGTCCTATACCTTGTCAGAGAACGTAATGTAGAGTTTAAGAGATGCTAATCAGCTCCCAAGCTACACTAATGCCTGTGTGTGAGCCTGGCTGTCTCTCTGCTGGGACCGTGCGGACAGACGTCCCCAAACTGATGACAGGAGGAGGTCGTAGACCCCGCTGAACTCCCACTGAGCTCGCCATAACTCAGCTTCTGCAGGAATGAGGAGTTTGGGGAGGCAAATCGTCTGTGACAAGATCTCACCATGAGTAAGTATGTGTTTGTGTGTGCGTACGTGTTTTTAAGGGTGAGAGAAAGCAATTTGGTGTTGTTTGCTAAGGCATTCATCACTATTACTATTGCTCATTAATTATTTTTTTTTTACTTTGGCAGTAACTTTTTCCACAACATTTGTGCTACAGACAATGCATTCAGACAAAATTCCCTCAGATTTAAAGGATTAGTAGAGAAAATAAGCTCTGTGACCAATAAAAATGTATGATTCTTACACATTATGTTCGGATTGGTAATCTTCGCAAACTTTAGGAATTTTGAAGCCTAAATACAATCAGCATAAGTAAAAGCTAAATGTAGGTTATGAACAGTGATGGGAATCATGCTGTTATAAATAAACGGCGTTACTACTGGCATTACTTTTTTCAGTAATGAGTAGTGGTGCAACGGATCACAAAACTCACGGTTCGGATCATATCATGGATTTGGAGTCACGGATCGGATCATTTTTCGGATCAGCAAAAAACAAACAAAACAATTTTTTTTTTTTTAATAATTACTGAATGCTAACTTTAAGTACTTCTAATCCACAGCAAAAACTACTAGCTGAACTAATAAAGTCAATTACAAAAATGACAAGTGTAGATGAATACAACATAAAGTTACTAATAAAATCAATAACACTAGTATTCAGGTGCAGAAATTTTATATTTAATTGTAAAATAACTAGTGCTTCTCACTGCAGGTATAAATAGGACGCTGTGTCTTTAAGGCCTAATGCACGTCTCTAATACTGGCACGCATCTTTCTTAGCTGTTTCGGTTTACTGAAGACATAACCGACTGTGTTTACCAGAATACCAAAACGGTTATTAAACATAACTTTGTATGTATGTTAAGAGAAGTTTTAAAGAGGAATCAATCTGTGAATCACGCAGTTTGAATCGCGCGTCTCTCTCTCTCTGTGCGCGTGCTCGCTTCAGGTATGTGCGGCAACGGGAAAAAAAAGAAAGAAACAGCGCGCGTGTTCTCTTTTGCTGCAGCAGTTTAAGTAGTTTGAATGGTTAAATTGGCAAGACAAAACATATGCAAATTATACACTTTTACTCTATGAAGGTTCAATTTAACAGTTAATCCGCGAACCACATGCGTACCGAACCGTGGGGTCCGGTCCATACGGATCACGGATCATCTGCGATCCGTTGCACCCCTAGTAATGAGTAATCAAATTAATTACTGTTTCCCCCGTAACCATTACTGACAATAAAAATGTGGCTTTACGTCAGCACTGATAGCCTTGTAAGCACCCTTGCGCCCCAGGCGTCCCGTGTTCGAATCCCAGCTCGAGGACCTTTCCCGATCCCGTCCCCTATCTCTCTCCCACTTCGCTTCCTGTCATTTCTGATCTGTTCTGGTACAAAAAATGGCAAAAATAAATTGTAAAAAAAAAAAAAAAAGTGGGAAAAAAATTCTTCTGAGGTACATTCTGGCTTGTTCCTCTCAGTACGTTTTCTTCCTGAAACGAAAAGTAGCCGAGATGAACTTGAAGAATGTTCACGTTTGTTTACAGACGTCATATGGGATGTTAATGTAGATGTTTAAAATTTTAAAAGCGCAGCTCCTGTGTATGATTATTGATGAGTTATACAGGAAAAACTGGAGCTTGCATTGGTATCATACTGATTACTTTATCAGAGAATATTTGTTTTCAACATGACTTACTTCATTTGAAAGTAGACATTTCAAGTGTTCTATACATATATTTCTCATGTCTGTGAAACAGGTATTCACAGAGATTCTGGTTGTTTCATTTACGTGTCTGTGAAGAGAGGTGACGGAGACCTAGGTGGAACAGAGCGCACCCTGTTAATTTTATTTATTTTACAAAAGCACATTGTTTTCTTGCTAGTATGACTTTAGACAAATAAAAGTAGACACTTTGCAGTTTCAAAACGAGACAGACCACACCGGTGCCGAGGGTTTAACAGTGTTGCTGTGGGATGTTTTTCATGTCCTCGGGTTGAAGCGACCCCAATAATGTGATATTTAGCCCCTGGATGGTGTCTCTCACATTGTCTCACAGCAACATTAAAATAGTGTAGATTAGTGTACATTGTTTTATTCATTTAACTTATTTAATATTGGGGGCATCCAAATTATTTGACATTTTTTTTTTAAAAGTAACACAGTAGTTACTTTCCCTGGTAATTAGTTACTTTATGTATATATATTCTAATCTATTCTAAACTCAGTTACTATTTGTAAGAAGTAACTAGTAATTATAACTAATTACTTATTTAAAGTAACGTGCCCAACATTGGTTATAAGCAAGCTACAACGCGATGGCATTTCTTTAATGTCACTAAACTTTTTCAGTCTTCATTTAAATTTTTTTTTTTTAAATACTACCTGAAAATTAGTGCTAGAATAGTTTGAGTGTGATTATACATACATTAGGCTGTAAAATGAATAGGAATTAGTTCATTTTACCTATTTTTTTTACCAACAAGATCACCATTATGATGAGAAACCCTGTTTAGAGACTTAAAGGATTAGTTTACTCCTGAATAAAAATTTCCTGGTAATTTACTCACCCCTATGTCATCCAAGATGTTCATGTCTTTCTTTCATCAGACGAAGATAAATTTTCGTTTTTGAGGAAAACGGAGGAAAAAAAAAATTCATCTGTGTACTTTGGCTCAAAAAGGTAGGGTAGGGTGAAAAACTCCCATTTCATTTTCTCCAGCTTCAAAATCATCGACTTTATTTTACCTTTATTTTTGAAAAAAATAAGTGTTTGACTTTCTTTGCACGTTCGCTTTCTGAACACTGTGTTGGTACTTCCGTCTACGTCTCGTTGACCTTTCCAACGTGAGTATATAATGTGTGAAGTCCAGCTAGTGCAAGATGAGCATTTGTGGTTAAAAAGTATATAAATGTTTTTTTTTTTTTTATAAAATGACCAATCATTTAGCTAGAAAAGGCCCTTATTCCTTGGCTGGGATTGTGTAGAGCCCTCTGAAGCTGCATTGAAACTGCAATTCGGACCTTCAACCTGCTGATCCCCATTGAAGTCCACTATATGGAGAAAAATCCATATAGAATGGAATGGAATGTTTTCCTTAAAAACCTTAATTTCTTTTCGACTAAAGAAAGAAAGATATGAACATCTTGGATGACATGCGGGTGAGTAAATGTTTAAGAAAATTTAATTCTGGCATCACGATGGAAAGTTTTGCACAAGCAAGCACTAACAATTTTTTCAGAAACCACTGTTTTGTGTCCTAGTGATCAAGTAGCAAATGAACACACATTGTCCTCAATGCACACTCGTGCATACTTCACTTTCCACACTATTCCATTAGTCATCATTATGTTTTCAACAGAAACACTCAGTCTAATTTCACCACATGCTGTAGATCATGTCCTCCATCAGAGAGACACGTTAGCGACAGTGCAATAAGCACTACATATTTAGCAATTTGTCATGAACAGACAACACAAAGCAGCTCCCTTCTTAACAAGTAATTCATTTCCTCAAAGCATGAGGAGGGGGGTGTTTTTAGACAAGGTGAACAACATCGCAGCAACTCTCAATGAAGAGCCAGTCAGACAAAAAAAAATGAACGATTGTATCCAGACTCACTGCAATACACAAATCACTTCCATATGAAGGAGAAACACCACAAAGACCCAGACTAAGACTTTCTTTTCGCGATCAAATTAATTCCCAACGTGCTTAGTTCCTGGTGAATGTCTGACAGGACCTTTTTAATTGTTATCGGAATTTTATAGTGTAAATAAACCATTACTGGGCACAAAAAACCTTTACGCGAATACAAAACAGTGAGTCAGACAGAGAGTTGGCATGCTAAATCTTAAGTAACAACTGTTATTCTTCAATTCATTTTTCACAGTAACAAAATTCAAACAAGATTTTTACATTTTCTAAAGAAAAGGACCAAAAAAATGTGCCAGGCAAAAAAATGTGTTGGATTGTTTAGGAAAGTAGCTTCTCAACAAGTCTTATGATTTGAGTAAATGTTAAAAACAGGATAAAACAGTTCTTGCAATAATATGGAAGCCCATTTCCACCACTGAATGAAAAATAAAAAAGGTAATTGCGACTTTTTATCCCACAAATCTGATGTTTTTTCTTGCAATTGCAAGTTTACTTTTTAGAATTCTGGCTTTTTTTCTCATAATTGTGAGATACAAACTTGATATTCTGAGAAATTAATTCAGAATGGCTAGATATAAACAATTGCTCAGAATTGCTTTTGTGTCTCGCAATTCTGACTTTATAACTTGCAATTGTGACTTGAGAATTGAGAGTTATATAAACTCACAATTCTGAGAGCATATGATTTTTTTTCCCCCTTAAAAATTGGACTTTATAACTCACAACTATGAGTTAATATCTCACAATTCTGAGGAAAAAAGTCTGAATTGTGACTTTATATCTCGCAATTCTGACTTTATAGCTCACAATTGTGAGTTTATATCTCATTATTCTGAGAAAAAAAGTCAGAATTGCAAGCTTTTAACTTGCAATTCTGACTTTTTCGCAGTTGTGAGTTTCCATCACGCAATTCTGAGAAAAAAGTCTGAATTGTGACTTTATATCTCACAATTGTGAGTTTATATCTCACTATTCTGAGAAAAAAAGTTCAGAATTGCGAGAAATATACTCGTAATTGCAAGAAAAGTTAGAATTGTGAGTTTTTATCTTGCAGTTGTGACTTTCTTTTAATTGTGAGTTTATATCACACAATTCTGAGAAAAAAGTCAGAATTGTGACTTTATATATCACAATTCTGACTTTAAAACTAACAATTGCAAATTTATATCTCACTATTTTGAGAAAAAAGTCAAAATTACGAGAAATAAACCCGTAATTGCAAGAAAAAAGTCAATTGTAAGAGGCAAAATCACAACTGCAAGAAAAAAGTCAGAATTGTGTCTTTATTTCTTGCAATTCTGACTATAACTCACAATTGCCAATTTATCTCACTATTCTGCAAAAAGTCAGAATTTCGAGAAAATAAACCCATAATTGCAAGAAAAAAGTCAGTTGTGAGAAATAAACTCACAATTGCAAGAAAAAAGTCAGAATTGGGCGTTTTTTATCTTTCATTTCTGACTTTCTTGCAATTGTGAGTTTTTAACATGAAATTCTGACTTTATAAGTCACAATTTTAAATTTATATCTCACGATTCTAAGGACAAAGTCAGAATTGTGACTTTATATCTTGCAATTCTGACTTTATAACTCACAATTGTGAATTTATCTCACTATTCTGCAAAAAGTCAGAATTTCGAGAAATTAAACCCATAATTGCAAGAAAAAAGTCAGAATCTTTCATTTCTGACTTTCTTGCAATTGTGAGTTTTTATCATGCAATTCTGACTTATAACTCATAATTGCACATTTATATCTCATTATTGTAAGAAAAGTCAGAATTGTGAGAGACAAACTCGCAATTGCAAGAAAAAAAGTCAGAATTTCTATTTTTTTCTTTTTTATCTTGCAATTCTGACTTTCTTGCAATTGTGAGTTTATATAACACAATTCTGACTTTATAACTCACAATTCTGAGAAAAAAGTCAGAATTGAGAGTTTGTATAATGCAAACCTAAAAAAAAAGTTTTTTACCTTTTACCTTTTTTAAATGTTTTATTTAATGGCGGGAATGTGCTTTAATTCAATACCTTCAACTAATGTGAAAACAGAAACTCCACCCACGACTGCTCATATGATTTACCTTCTATTCTACCTAACTTCTATTTACAATGTGTTTGAAAAGCATCAGTATTTGTATGTACAGTAAACAAGATGCTATTTGTTGCTATTTACACTTGGAGCAAACAAAATCTACCACTATTTACACTCACTGTAAGTAGCATCTACCTTCATTTACAATCAACGTAAATACCCACTGTTAAATATAAATATTTTCAATTGCTTTCATGTTGCTTAAAGTATATTTTTAGTTCTTTTTTGCATACGGAAGCATAAACATAGTATTCAGAAAAGGTCAGGTAACCTTGCTCACTGTTGAAGAACAACAGCAGAGAGGCCCATTGTAAGACTCGTGACTGCATGACAGCCCATAAATTGTATTAATTCCCAGTGATAGACGGCTGCTGACAGAGAAAGAGAACGACAGACACAGTATAAAAAAAGACTGAAATACCTGGTGGAGAAGCAGGTGGATTGACCCGGTGAAGCCACAGCCAGCACCATGAGAAAAGAGAGAGAAAAAAACAGTCAATTAAAACCTCTTCATAGCATTTTATTAGTTAAAATCAACTTTTTGTAACAAATAGATAGATAGAGATAGATAGATAGATAGATAGATAGATAGATAGATAGATAGATAGATAGATAGATAGATAGATAGATAGATAGATAGATAGATAGATAGATAGATAGATAGATAGATAGATCAAATATAAGTGTGTTTGCAGTAATGCCAAGTGTGTGCCCTTTGACTGAACCCCTCTCTCTTTTCCCCATCTCTTCTCTGCTCTGCGGGATCCTGTTTCATGAGACACTCACACACACGGCCATCAATCACACACACACTCGCCACTGTCTTCCAGCAGCTGCCCGGCCCTGAACCATCTCTCACATTGTAACACAATAGGGGAGCGTGTCAGGGGTGTGTCTGAATATGTGCGAGCACTCGTCATGAAACGCTCGAGCCAATACAAAGCCCTGAGATGTACAACTCTCTCCTGCTCTCCACCTTGAGTTTGTACTGCAAAGGGTTGCCAAGAAAAAAAGGAGTCACTAAGCATTCATCATACACGGCAGATACTGTAGATTAAAGATAACATGAAATCAAAATTGACACTAATGTGTTTCATAATAAATGTCCCTGGTTTTATTTTGCATCATTCATAACAGCAAGTAGGAAAAAGGTTCAAGAGACAGAGACAGTTTTACAAATCTGTGTCATAGAGGTGTGTACACAAGGGGGAGCCTATAGACAAACACACAGGTGAGAGCAGTTTACATGTTGTGAATGTGTGCATTGGCGTTTGTATGATCTATGAAACATGCTGTTTTAATGAGACGTGTGTGTGTGTGTGTGTGTGTGTGTGTGTGTGTGTGTACCTGGTATTCATCACGTTGTGGGGACCAAATGTCCCCACAAGGATAGGAATACCAGTAGATTTTGACCTTGTGGGGACATTTCTCAGGTCCCCATGAGGAAACAGGCTTATAAATCATGCACAATGAGTTTTTTTGAGGAAGTAAAAGTGTGCACAATCTCCTGTGAGGGCTAGGTTTAGGTGTAGGGAGATAGAAAGTACGGTTTGTACAGTATAAAAACCATTACGCCTATGGAATGTCCCCATAAAACATGTAAACCCAACATGTGTGTGTGTGTGTGTGTGTGTGTGTGTGTGTGTGTGTGTGTGTGTGTGTGTGTGTGTGTGTGTGGGTGTATGTTTGTTCTTTGAGAACAGAAATGCAACTAAAAACTTGTAATGCAAGTTCATGTAAATTCGATGAGCCTTTAATGCTAGTCAAGACGGGTTAATACCATTTAGTCCTGGTCTAGCTGGTGGACCAATATAGAAATGCTTTTCATCCAGCATTGACCAAGGAAGTCTTGTTGGTTATGCTAGTTTAAAAGTCAGGCCCACCAACATCCTTTTCTGGGGCATTCTTTCAATATCACTGAGGTAATATTATAGTTTTTAAGTAAATGTAATATTTAAACACATTTTTTTCCAAATTCCAAGTTTTGTTGTGTTTTTCTTGCAATTGCGAGTTTACATCTCACAATTCTGACTTTTTTTCTTAGAACTGCATTTGTGAGTTATAAAGTCAGAATTGCATGATATAAACTCACAAATCTGCCTTTTTTCTCAGAATTGAGTGATACAAACTCGCAATTTCAAATTTATATAAATTTTGACTTTAATTCTAACATAAACTAGCAATTCTAAAAAAAAATTAATGAGATACTGTATAAACTCACAATTCTGACTTTTTTCTCAGAATTGAGTGATACAAACTTGCAATTATGACTTTATAACTTGCAATTGCGAGTTTATATCATGCAATTCTGACTTTAATTCTGACATAAATGTGCAATTCTGAGAAAGTCACAATTGCGAGATGTAAACTCCCAATTCTGACTTTATAAATTGCAATTGTGCATTTATATTATGCAATTCTTACTTGAATTCTGACATAAACATGCAATTCTGAGAAATCATCAGAATCGCGAGATACAAACTCACAATTCTGACATTTTTTCCCAGAATTGAGTGATACAAACTCACAATTCTGACTTTATAACTTACAATTGCGAGTTTAAATCACGCAATTCTGACTTTAATTCTGACATGTACTCGCAATTCTGAGAAATAGTCAGAATTGTAAGATACAAACTCACAATTTTGACATTTTTTTCTCAGAATTGAGTGATACAAACTCACAATTCTGTCTTTATAACTTACAATTGCGAGATTAAATCACGCAATTCTGACTTTGATTCTGACAAACTCGAAATTCTGAGAAATAGTCAGAATTGCAAGACATAAACTCAAAATTGTGACTTCTCAGAATTGCAAATTTATATTTCGCAATTGCGACTTTTTCACAGAATTGCGAGTTTATCTCTCACAATTCTGACTTTATAACATGCAATTGTGAGTTAAGTCAGAATTGAAAGATATAAACTCATAATTCTGAGAACATAGTGTCTTTTCCCCTCAAAATTGGACTTTATAATGAGTTCATATCACAATTGTGAGAAAAAAAGTCGGAATTGCAAGAAACAAAGTCAGAATTTTGAGATATAAACTCAATTGTGAGAAAAAGTCAGAACTGCAAGATAGAAATTCGCAATTGCGAGAAAAAAGGTCCGAATTGTGAGTTCATATCATGCAATTCTAAGAAAAAAAGTGAGAAATGCAAGAAACAAAGTTAGAATTGTGAGATATTAACTCACAATTGTGAGAAAAAAAGTCTGAATTATTGACTATTTCTCAGAATTGCGAGTTTATGTCAGAATTAAAGCCAGAATTCTGTGATATAAACTCACAATTATGATTTATAAAGTGCGAGTTTATATCAAGCAATTCTAAGAAAAAAAGAATTGTGAGTTTATATCTTGCAATTCTGACTTTAAAACTTGCAGCTACGAGTTTGTATCACACAATTCTGGGAAAAAGTCAGATTAAAAAGTCACAATAACCTTTTTTTTATTATTGTGGCGGAAACTGGCTTCCATATATTTTAGTACTAAACTTAGTAGTTAAACTAAATTTAACTCAGAAATGCTGCCTTTTTAAAAATTTTATTATTTATTATTTATGGTTTAGGTTTTAGTTAACTTTAATAATTCTGTTCTGGGGACCGCAGAAAATCCTTTTCTTATTCAGAATTTTTGTCTTGTGTTCCAGTAAATCATCTAAGATAAGATATTAAGATATTACAATTGTGTAAAAATTAAGTTTTTGTTTCTTATAAAAGCCTGTTTCTGCCACTGAATTAAAAATGAAAATAAACCGTATTGTTATAACTGTTATAAAACTGTTATTACCTATTTTTCTCAGAATTGCATAAAATAAACTCGCAACTGCGTAATATAAAGTCAGAATTGCAAGACATAAACACAATTCTGAGAAATAAACTTGCTATTCTGAGAAATAGTCAGAATTGTATATATAACATCTTGCTTCTCAATTAAATGTATCTTGTTGCATTTGAGACAATGTAAAAATGCTGATAAAGAATATTCTTTTTTGCAGTACAGCATCCAAAACACAAATTCAAGTTCATTTCACCAGCATTGTTCTCAAAACCTCATTATTTTCTCTCTATTTATTTTAGAACTTGATTAGTTGTTCATTCTGCTTCATTACATGAAAATTAATTCTGACATTGCGTATTTTTCCTTCATTTGGCTTCTCGCTATTTTCCAGAGTGTTGCGGGCTCTGCGGTCAAACATTATCAAGCAAACGCCTCACGTCTGTAGAGAAGATGAACCTCACATCCAAATCAAACACCATTGTTGTTTATTCAGGATCTAACTCCCCCTCTCCTTTCTTTCGTATCCTGCTCGGTCTACCCCCAAATTCCCATGATACCTACTCTTTGACATCTCCTGCTTTCTGCAAGCCTTCAAATTCTTCTTTCCACTCGGCATCCCACCCCTGGGCTGCGTTCTTCTGCACTCTCTCCGTCCAACACTGACTTTTATGTGTTTATCTTTAAAGGGCTTCTGCAGACCCAGCTGGACGACTCTGATGTGAAGGTCCATAAGACCACCTCTGACTCTAGAGGGTCTCTGGCACACGCTCTGGCACGGCCCACAATGAAACCAGTGCAGTGACATGAGCCGTTTGTGTCGGTGATGTGGAAGACCCAATGGAAAGATTTATTTAATGGAGATTTATTGAACTCAGACTCAATACTCAATTCAGTTCATAACCTAAAAATCTTTTTTTTTTTTTTTTTTTTTTTTGTAAATATAAAAAAATGAATCCCGGGCAAAATTTCAACCTGAAATGGAACGTTCCTCGACACAGTCAGTAAATCGTGGCATTGAGGCTCTTCATTTTGAAAGTCCTTGACTAAAGACTTGCGCAGACATCTTAAGTTTGGGTTTCCACAAGACTGACTTTAAAAAAGAAGGCTTTGTGTGTTTGAATAACTGTTAAAGTCTTTGCAAAATTCAGTGTTTTCTGTTGTATTTACAGTACTCTTGTGAATGTGCGTCGAAGACTACTCCAAGCACACAAAAAGTATTCTCATAGCTTCATTACATTATGGTTGAACCACTAATGTCACATGGACTATTTCAACAATGTCCTTACTACCTTTCTGGGCCTTGAACGTGGTAGTTGTGTTCCTGTCTATTCAGGGTCAGAACGCTCTCGGATTTCATCAAAAATATCTTAATTTGTGTTCTGAAGATGAACAAAGGTCTTACAGTTTTGCAACGACATAAGGGTGAGTAATTAATGACACAATTTTCATTTTTGGGTGAGCTTCCCCTTTAAGTAAAGCCCTGTATCTACACTCTTTCCACCAAAACTCCAACTGGGTGATCAGGAACATGGCGCAAAGTGCAGACAAATGTTTCCCTCTGTAATATTGCATGTCAAAATTGTTCAATACATCATCAGGACATTAACAACATAATATGCAGGAAAAGCTCTCTAGTAAAAACATCTTTTTTCTTTCTCTTTATTGTTCAGTGATTATGAACATCTTGTCTTCATCAGAAGCTGACCAGCAATGCTCAAGCATGCTATTATTAACATATGGACGCCATAGACATTTGAATTACCATAAAAATGAATTACTATTAAAAACATTTGTTTTTGGATGCAGCAACTTTAAAATTTTCCACGAATAAATCCAAAGCCTCTAAACTGTCTAAAAAACTGCTTATAACATTAACCACACATTTCATTCAAACTAATATCTCCTTAAGTTTATATGCTTGTCAGTTTTATACAAACTTTCCATTGCAAAACACAATCACAGAACAATAGAGAAACAAAGACAGGAAAGTTTAGTCTGTCCGTATTTCTTCCTTGAGTTCTACCTTCATCCCTCAACCTTTCATCAGCTGCCTCGTCTGCATCTTCAGTTTCAGAATATCCTATAGTGTGATGTGAATCACAGCCATGCATCATTATTCCTCCCCTCAGAAATCAAATGATCTGCTCAGCTCAGGAACAGCGGTGCTGCGTGTATCTGGTATCATTCTATTTTGGCTGTGTTTTAACCACACATGGATCATCAATGCAGAACACTTTGAAGCTGCAACTAATTCAAGCCAGAGACTATTATAACAACACACACCCTGTACATATGCATACACAAAACCAATTACAAACCACCGGACTGAGCTATGAAGCCATGGAATTGCTTGCCTATATATGGGGGTTTCCTCAACTAAGGGCATGTGGACATTATAAAATAATAAAGTCCCTTAAACACAGTTTTTTCCACTTTCACTGGTTTAATTTATTTCATTTCAATTCATTTAATTTAACACAGCAAAAAATGCTTTTCTTACTTAGTTTTTTTGTCTTGTTTCCAGCCAAAATATCTAAAAATTCCTAAATCAAGAAGGATTTTCTAGATGAGTAAAAATAATTTTCCAAGATTAATGAATACTGTCTGTAATAAATGAATTGTTAGTTAATACATTAAAGTGTTACCACCATGTTTATATGTCCTAAATACACACTATGAAATACATTTTCTTTTCTTTTTTTGCATAATACAACAAATATACAGTGTTTTTGAAAAAGCCATCCAGTAAAAGTATTAAAATAAGTGATATTTACATTTATTTTTTATGTTCTTGGCCACTCACAAGTCTCTTCACTGTCACTGCCAATTAAAAAAAACTTTCTTTGTACAAAATTGCTGGAGAATTGCTGTATTCCATGTCCACATTCCAGGTTATCATATTTTAAAAAATGTAAAAAAAAAAAAAAAAAAAAAAAAAGTAAACATAAAAGTAAAGCTCTGGGTTTTGGACAATAAGCAAAGAATTTTTTCTGAATAATATGACAAAATTATAGCTTTACTGGAAATGCAACATAGTAATATTAATAAAATAAGTAATATTTATCCTAATTTGTTTACTAATTTATTCAATAATCATGTCTGTTATTCTTCAACTGGCAAAGCTCAAATTTATGCAGAATTTTTTTTTTTTTCATATTTTAAAATGAAAAACATTTACCTTTTATTTTTATTTTTTTAACATTCTTGACAAATCACAAGTCTCTTCACTGTCCTTGCCAATTTTGTTGGACAATTGTTGGAACAGTTGAAGTTTAAGTTGAAAAATGAATTACACAAATTCAGATGAAAAGTAAATCTCTGGGTTTTGGACAATGATTAAAGACAATGCACAAAATGCTTTTTTCCCCCCAATAATATGACAAAATTACAGTTTTACAATAAATGCAACATAGTAAAATGAATAAAAATAAGTAATATTTATTTTATTTTTTACGAATTTATTTTGAAAAATTTATTCATACAAAATTGTTGGACAACTGCCAGCAAAACTCAAATTGTGATACTAACTCACAATTCTGCTTTTTTTTAGATATAAACTCGCAATTCTGAGAAATGAAGTCAAAATTGTAAGATTTATATTTTTTCAGAATTGTGTGATATAAATTCACAATTGTGAAAAATAACGTTAGATTTGTGAGATTAAAACTCGCAGTTCTGATTTTGTTTGACTTTTGTTTGACTTTTTTAAGTTTTCCTTTTTTGAGTTTATATCACACAATTCTGACTTAATTTCTCTGAAAAGTCAGTTTATATCTCCCAAATTCCGAATTTTTAACTCACATTTGTGAGTTTATATCTCACAATTCTAAGAACAATTCTGAATTGCGAGTTTGTATCACAAAATTCTGAGAAAAGTTAGAATTACAAGATGTAAACAAAAAAAAGTCAAAATTGTGAGATAAGAATTCGCAATTTTTTAAGAAAATGGCCTTCCATACTATTTGGATAATCATAATGTAAAAAAAAAAAAAAAAAGCCATTTTTATTATTATTTTTTATCTTAGACAATGATAAAACTAAATTAAATCTGAAAAGCAGCAAAAATACAAATGAAAACCAAGACAGTATTAACAAAACAAAAAGAAAAAAGTTTAAATCTGTTAGTTTTAATAAAAATCCACACAAAAAGTGCCCACAGTCAGAAAAACACCCAAACGCAATTGCACGCACACAAGAACAACAACAGCGCTTCAATGCACAAGGCCAATAACCCTAAATAAGCCAGGCCCTGGAGATTTTATCACTTGAAGTTCCTCTCCCCAGTGGGCTAAAACAACATTGCACAATATGTGTCCTATTTCGCAGGACTCTTTTGTGCTCTGGTGTAGGCTAAACACAATGGGGGGTTCACAGTTGTAATATGGAGCAGACTGCGAGAAGAACGCCGGCTCTGGACGAGCAGCGAGCGCCACTACGGTGGTCCAGCTAACTGCCATTGAGGGAGACTTTGGATTTGATGATACAAATGCGAACTGACAGGCCTTTGGACGGGGCTATTTTTCGTTAATGAGAGCACACGGTCTATGTCATGCGACTAAAGACTGAAGCTAAAGTAAATATGCGACTTCAATGAGGTTTATTGTTGTCCTCTTGAACAGAAATAAAGATGTCACAATGAGTATGTGGTTTTGTGGCTGTAAATTACTTCCATCTCTAGTTAAACTAACAAAACAATGTTCTCTCGTAGGAAATTAGCCGTCCAGCCAGGAACAAGCACGCTCGGGGACAGTTTGTGAGTCTTGAAGGGTTTGCTCGCTGTTAGGACATACGTGGTGCTCTTCTGAGAAGTTTACTTCAAGTACAGAGAAATGCGTTGGTCTGTTTGTAATCTGCAAAAACAAGAAGGAGCTGGACAGAGATTGATTCTCAGCAGCAATGCTGGGTCACCGTAGTCCCACAGCTGTGGATGTGATGCTTGATCAGAACCAAACTAAACCCTGTATACACACACATATATAAATACAATAACAAATATAGCTGCAAGCAGCGATTACCGGGGTTCACGCACTTTAAGGCATTTAAGCACGTATGAAAAAAGACATTATTTAGCAAACCTGTAACAACCTAAATCAATTATTTAACATTTTTTGGCAAAATCAGGTAATTTACCATAGACATATTATGTTTTTTAACGTTTATGGTCTCCGATCTCACTAAAACTTTGCATGCTTGTTTAGAATCACCTGTCGCATGTGCTCACAGTTTTGAGTTTTTTCTATAGGCTTTATAGAATTTTGGGTAAATTTTGCCAGGCCCCTTTTCTAAAGGACCTCATTATAGCTTTCCAAAGTGTAAATAAAAAAAAGATAATTATTGAACTAGAGAGTGCAGAGAATTCAATCACAGTGTTTTTCCAGATTGAAACAACTAGGACACAAATGTAGGTTTTTAACATCTTCTCGATCATTTAACAGATTGATTGACAGCAGCCGGTTTCGTGAAGTTTTGAGTTTTCCTTTAGACTTTATAGGATTTTAAATAGGGATGCATGATATTTATCGGACAGATAAATTATCGACCGATATGAGTAAAAATTAGGTCATTTTTATTGCTCCGATAAATAAATGAAATCCGATCCGATAAAGTACTCTTGCTGGTAAATCAATCAGTCTGGTTTATCTGAGATCCATCTGCTTTCCGTGTGCAAGTGACTGCAGCTGTAAACTGCAGTGAGTGACTCTCGGACTTAGTCGCGTTTAATACGTCATCATCTGTGTCGTCATCATCGTCTTCGCCGGTCTGGAAGTTTTTCACGGTGGCAGAGGAGGACAATGCTATTGCTATTTGCAACACATGTTTAGCAAGGATTCCAAGAGGAGGTAAAAAGCCGTCAAGTTTTAACACGACAAATCTTATATCTCACTTCAGAGGTCGTCATCACGGTGAATCTGTTTTAGGGGCCGTTCACATGTCGCGCCTATAAACGCGAGGAAAACGCTAGGTGCGCCGCTTTCTCTTTCTTTCCAAACCGCTCTGTAGCCTGCTCTCCAGTGGCGTCTGCTGTTGCTAAGCAACCATGACCTGCGCTCTCCATAAAGACGCAGAAGTTTCAGCAAAGGATAAATGGATTTTCAGCATTAAAAATCGCTTGCAGGAGCTCTGTTATTAAATTTATTTAAAAATGTTTATTCCTATACAGCTATGATAAGCTGTTTCTCCACCTTGGCAGTGCTTTCAATGTTATGAAGGGAAAGGATGAAGCTGATTGGTTGGTTCATGTCACATGACCTGCGTTGGGCTTGCGGCATTCTGAAAAGTTGAGATGTTTTTATCTCAATTCTGATGTTTTTTTCCCCGCCTTGTACAATTTGGTTGCTGCACACATTCATAATATGATCAATGAGAATGGACTACACGTAAGCTTTACCATGGACATTAGGACATCTGACGTTACTCCATGATGCACTTTTCATTTTTTTTCCAGGTTGACAAATGTCAAAGCCTTTTATTTTATTTAGAATTGTGGTGCCTTACACAAAAAATAAAAACATTTTTGAAGAGTCAGGACTGATGTTTGCTATGATTGTTAGACCCAGATATATAAATTCCATTAGTTTATCTTAGATTTTGTATTCTCCTGGGTGCACAAAATTATCACATAAAAATATGAACGTATTGGGTATTGGTATCGGCATCGGCCACAAGAAGGACTTAATTATCGGCTATCGGTATCGGTTAAAATTTTTCATATCGTGCATCCCTAATTTTAAGTAAATTTTGCCAGGGCCCTTTTCTAAACGACCCCATTATAGCTTCCCAAATGAGTAAATTTCAACATTTTTTGTGATAATTATTGACCTAGAGAGTCCAGAAAATTGTACTGCAGCATTTTCGCAAATGTAGTTTTTTTTTTACATCTTCTCAATCATTTAACAAACGATTTGATTTGATTTGGTTCTAGAGGCAAAGTTGTTCGGAATGAGTTGTTCTATAATATAATCTGAATATCATATGTATGTGCGAAAATGCAATGTAAAATTGTTTACACCCTTGAAAAAAGCAATATGCCCCCCCCCCCCCCAATTGCCCTACGTTAACCTTGTCTTATAGTTGCTCACAATTCATCGGCCAGTGGTGGCCATGATTTTGAGATAAGCATTTGTCCTTACAGACACTTGCGCCACTTTAGACCACAACCATGGACAGCAATTTTCATGTAGATAGGACAAATGGTTGCATAGTTATAACCATTTTTAAGGTTTTTCCCTCTTAGAGTGCCACTAAGTGGCCAAGCTCCACAATTACATATAGTTTGCAAAAGTAGATTTTTCAAAAAATCCGAACCACCCGAACATTTGCTCACGATCGAATCTGAGACATGCGTTTTGTCCCACGTGAGCCAAGGATTCCAAAGACATAAGACACTTGAGCCTGCGACTGACAGTTTAGGAGTTCGATTTCGTACTTTTGTTCGCTGTAGCGCCCCCGTCAGGCCGATTGGGGTGAGCCTTGGTAACGTTGTCAGTGGTGTGAGTACTACCATCCCTCCAAGTTTCAAGTCTCTTCAACTTACGGTTTGGTCTGCATGATCAGTTTTACGTGGAGACTGCTGATTCTTGGCCATTCTAACAATAATAAAAATAAAAATCACAAGTAAAGCAAGTAATTTTAATGGAAAATATGCTTTATTAGCAGGCTTCATTTTAAATTTTTGGTTTAAACTATGACCTGGACATTTTAGGACTAGATTAATGCAAAAATTAGAGTGAGAAGAAGGCATTCAAACCAGATTTTCTGCAGTCCTTTAGCTGACACACTATGGCTGGTTTCTATGTAACATGCAGTACCTGTATTGGAGTTGATATCTTCACATGTGTGCGGATGTCTCATGTCTGACTCTCTGGCAGTTCGGGTGGTTGCCATGTGCCTTGTGCTTGACAGCAGCTGGGCTGACACTTGTCTTGCAGGTTTTTCAAAACATATGGCACATCTGGCAACTCCAAGCTGGGACTCCCTCATCAACCCCCATGGACTTTTACTGTGCTGATTGGAAAGAGATCTTTCATTTTCATTTTATGCCCCACCGAATATGATCAATGAAGGAGAAAACCTGCCAAGGATCTGTCTTTGATCTGGGCTGAGAGATCCTGGGAATCATGACATGGCAAGATTACACTTCAAAGAGGTCTGCCATCAGGCTGTTTAGAATCGCTCTGCAATAGTCAATATTAATTGCCGCATAAATATTTAAAGACTGTAAATGGTAATCGAAAAGTTACATGTGGTTTAAAAATTTGTCATGCTGTATCGTTTTGAAACTCCACCTTGATTTGGTGTCCTAACCAAGACATTTCCAGTGTCCAGGTAATTCCCCCCCCTTAATAACAGCAAAAAACTGTGCGAAATGTCATAATCACAGCCCATCAGAATGTATTTGATGTGTAATGTAAAGCCATGTAGAGTCTGATTTTAAACCAATGAGATTTCACGGTAGGCGGAGCTTACAGAAAAAGAACACTTATTTCGTTGGAAATACGTGCCTCTCTATGCATTTCTGCAAAACTGAAAAAAATACACCTATATGTACGAAGCACTGCAGTTTCCAGTTGAAATGAACATTAGCGACAGTAACACTCTAACGACTTTTATTCCTTTCCACACAAAGTATAATTTACAGCTACAGAGTAAATTATATTATGACTTCAAAACAATTTTAACATTCTGCATGATTTGAAAACTGATACTTTTGAACATTGTAGTCACAGATACAGCTTTGTATGCATGAGTTTTCTAATTCACTAGGTTTTCTCAGTAGCTCACGTGATACTGTGTTGCACTTGAGTGATGAAGAGCTCCGGTACGAACCCGGGGAATCTATGGTTCGACAAAACAGCTCAAATCCGCATAAGGAAATTAAAAGAGCATGCCTGTATTAATTTTGCATTTGTTAACACTATCGGGTAGGTTTAGGGGTAGGTTTGATGTAGGGGATATTTCCAACATGATAGAGCATTACAATGCCGAAAGTATTCATACCCTTTCATTTTTTCCACATATTGTTATATTGCTGTGTTATGTTAAACTGTTTAAACTACTTTCTTCCACATCAGTCTACACTCCATACGCCATACTGACAGAGTTGTCACACCTTTATAAATTTATTAAAACTAAAAAAACTAAAATAAGTACATTGCATAAGTATTCATATCCTGAACTCAGGACTTTAGATGAAGCACTTTTACAGCCTCAAGTCTTTTTGGGTATAACAAGCTTTGCACATCCAACATTTGGCAGTTGTCTGCCATTCTTCGCCTCACCTCTTCACCTCTCAATCTCTGTCAGGTTGGATGGGGTCTGGCAGATATTTTCAGGTTTCTCCAAAAAATGTTTCATTGGGTTTAAGCCCCGGCTGTGGCTGGGCAACTCAAGGACATTCACAGAGTTGTCTATAAGCCACTCTTTCTCTGTGCTTAGGGTCATGTCCTGTTGGAAGGTGAACTTCTGCCCAGTCAGAAGTTCTGAATGCTCTGGACTGGGTTTTTATTAAGGCTATCTCTATATTTTGGTGCACTGAGCTTTCATTCTAATCTGACGACTCCCCAGTGCCTGCCACTGAAAAACAGCCCCACAGCATGAGGCTGCTACCAGCACACTTTACTTTTGGGATGGTACTCTGCAGGTCATGAGCAGTCTGGTTTCCTTCAAACATGATGTTTGGAATAGAGGTTCATCAGACCTGAGAATCTTGTTTCTCACAGTCTGAGGGCCCTTTAGGTGCTTTTTCGCAAATTCCAAGTGTGTTTTCATGTGTCTTTACTAAGAAGAGGGTTGAGTCTTGCCAAAACTGCCATAAAGCCCAAATCGGAGTATTGCAGTGATGTTTGTTCTTCTGTAAGTTTGATCATGATATGTTCATGGAGCTCAACTAAAGTGACTATCAGCTTTTTAGTCAACACTCCAAGGTCTTTCTCTATCAATTGCTCAGTTTGGCCAGGAGGCCACTCTATGAAGAGTCCTGGTAGTTTCAAACTTCTTCCATTAAGGGTAACGGAGACTACATGCTTCTGTGAACCTTCAATGCAGCAGTATTTTTTCTGAACATTTACCCAGATGTGTGCCTTGATGCAATCCTGTTTCTGAGCTCTACAGGCAGTTTTTTGACATCAGGCCTGGCTTTTGCTCTGAAATGCATTTTCAGCTGTATGTGCCTTTCCAAATCATACCCATTCAGTTGAATTTGCCACAGGTTAACTCCACTGAAAGTGTAGTAACATCTACAAGCAATATGAATGATCCTGAACTAAATTTCAACTGTCCCAGAATACTTACGCAATGGAATCATTTAAGTTTTTTATTTTTAATTTTTTTAATAAATTTCCAAAGATGTTTTTTGCTTTGTCATTATGATGTATGGAGTGTAGATTGATATGAATTTTTTTTTTTCAAAGCGGTTTAACATAAGGCAGCAATATAACAAAATGTGAAAAAAATTAAGGGGTATAAATACTTTCGCAAGGCACTGTAGAGGCACGTATTTTTATGACATGTTGCGTCCACATGAAAGAGTTTCGGCAAATAACACTATTTCCAACAGGAGGTGTTAAGCCAATGTGTTGCATCCAAGCTTTTTTAAAGCAATTCCGAAGCAAAGCACAACCATCTGACTGTCTTTGCTGACTCTGCTTGCCCCAAACTGCTCTAGTTAAGCTCAGCGAACACAGCCAGGATAGTTTTGACAGCACTAAACAAACTGACCCGGATAGCGGAAGGCCGCTAATTCACCCTACAGTCTAAAGCATAACAGGATCTGTTGAACTAGAGCCTGGACTGTCTTCAGTTCTTTACATATATTATTTCTGACTCCTAAAGAAATTAGTAATATGTATAATGAAAACTGTTTAGTAATATAAACACATATTAAAGCAATACGATTTCTTTTTGAGGCAATACATATATCTGATTAACTCACATACTGCCAACAAGGCCAATGCAATCACAGTGTTTTCAATAACGCATTATCTTCTCATCAAAATGTATTTTGAGCCTTCTCCGAATCTGAAAAGGCTCTGCGGGCAGATGTAGCCCTATTGTTAGTGTGGAGATCCAAACAAAAGAGCCGAACAATTCCCATCATATGCTTCACTACAAAAAAAGGATGATTTGCTGTGACAGGCCGATATACAAGACCAGACCAAAGGCTGAAATGAATCCAGACATTCATGATGGTTGAAGGTACACTGGGGAAAGTAGCGTGTGTTTCCTCCTCAGTTCTTTCAAACCTACAAACAAACAAGTACAGAAGGAATACCATGATGCAAACAATTACCTCAACCATTGAATCAAAGGCCTGGTATTAATTTTGCTGTATTTCAAGACATTCAGAGCTCTGTTGAATAAATAAATAGCCTAGCTTTGGAAGAACATGTCTTTTTTTTCTTGGTTAGGGAGGTTGAGTAATTGGTGGCCATCAATTTCTTCTCATCTTTGGAAAACCACACTATGCTTCTATTCAGATTTCAGCATGGGGAACAATACACACTAACAGATACGCATACACGAAAGACCAGCACTGAGATAATAGCCAAGTAAGATCAAGTACACCGCATAAAAAATGATGGACAACACTATTTAATTTTATTTATGACCCAACCGATGGAAATTATGGCAGGAGGAATCAACATATAATATAAACTTGGCTCTAGAAAAGGTCTGTGTTCCACAGTAAGACAATTGTGGTAGATTATAAAAACAATTTTGGCAGCCCTTTCTATTTCATAATGGATATTCGCCCAGACGGGTTAAAAGTGAATACTGTGTTGCAAAACACAACCGAGTATTTATATTAACAGCATCTTGAAACGTTACATCCGAAACACAACATAAATACAAGGATAAACAGACGAACACAAAGCTTGGGTATTCAACAAAAACTTGTATGTTCTTTGCTGTAAACCAGTGACTATTTTCAAACACAAAAAGTCAAGTTAAAGGCCAGCAAAAAAGCTTTTCTTATTAGTAAACGTAATGAGGATTCTCCGTCACGTTCTGTGAATTGGCAAACACCAGCTTGAGCTACTTTAAAACCTGGTTTTGTTTAGACTGTGTGTTAAAATTCTAGATGCACTGGTAAAACACAAATGCTTTTAAAACATTTGAATTGTTCCCCAAGCTCTAATCCGCCTTTGGATAACGTGACTGGAGCCAGAGGAGTAGCCTGAGAAGACTCTGAGAGATCTCTTGAGTTGAAGAGGTTTCGTCTGAAGTGCACCTGGCTCTGGTCGGCGCTGGCACAGGTGCAACACAAACATCAACGCACAAACAGGAAACTACAAACACGCTCCAAATTTATCCCTTTCAATCGAGTGCGATGTTGAGAAGAACCCTGATGACTCACCGAGAAGTTTCTACGAAAATAAACAGCCTCTCTTCTCTGGCCTAAAAAGGCCATTCACTTTCACACAAATGCTAAACAAATGGAAACCAGGTTATGTGAGTCAGACACCAATTAATGTCAAAAAATATATGTATTCACAGTTTACTTCATTGTGTTTACATCAAGAGGTCAAAGTTTGGGTGGTTAGTCTGGCCCGGATAGCCCCTGTTGGCAGATGTTGTAACTACATCATTCTGGGATTTCGCCTTTTCTACTGAAATCCATGTGTTCTGACTAATATTTTTATATAGTTGTATTTTATATAAATTTAATACAATTTAAAATAAGTTTTTCAATTTTGATTTCACTTCCAGATTTAAAAAAAAATTCTTTATTTTTTATTCCCATGTCATCCAAGATGTTCAAGTCTTTCTTTCTTCACTCGCAAAGAAATTTAGTTTTTTGAAGAAAACATTCCGGATTTTTTTTTTCCATATAGTGGACTTCAATGGTGCTCAATGGATTGAAGGTTAAAAATGCAGTATTAATGCAGCTTCAAAGGGCTCTACATGATCCCAAACGAGGAATAAGGGTCTTACCTAGCAAAACAACAGGTCATTTTCTAAAAATAATAAAAATTCATATACTTTTTACCCTCAAATGCTCGTTATGTCTAGTTCTGCGATGCGCATACTCTGTGCACTCCGGTTTGAAACAGGATAGGTTGAAAAAACATTGGCAGAAGTACCGACCCAGTGTTTAAAGGTCCCATATTGTACACATTTCTGGAGGTTTATTTTAGTTGTTGATGTCCTTAAGAATATATAATTGCGGTATAAGTGCCAAAATCCATCTCAATATATTTTTACAGCTCCTTTTTTAGGAGCTCTGTCAAAAACAGGTAGATTTTGGCCCATCTAATTAATATTCATGAGCCTCTCTTCTGATTGGCCTGTTGTTTTCTGAGTGACGCACAGCCAGGCCAATCACAGGTAACTATGGTCATGTATCGCTGTAGCCGAACCCAGAGCCATAGAGAGAGCCTAGCCTGCTGATACTCAACAGGATATTTCAGAATGATCATTAATGTTTTTTCTTTTTCAAACACAGAATGCAGTAAGCTACATAACTGTTGCTTTAGTAAAGCCCCTTTCACAATGCGCGCTGATTCTGGAAAATTACGGGAAC
This sequence comes from Garra rufa, assembly GCF_049309525.1. NCBI lineage: Eukaryota > Metazoa > Chordata > Actinopteri > Cypriniformes > Cyprinidae > Garra > Garra rufa. The sequence continues at coordinate 44,897,443 of NC_133376.1, read as the reverse complement.
GAGCGCTGTGTGAACAAAAGCCAGAACCATAAAGGCAGTGTTGTAGTGATGATGCACGTTACCCTGCGACTTTGTTCAGGTTAGTTTCAGTTTAGTGAAACGTACGCGTCGCGCATTACATCTCACATCCAAACGTTACATGTCTTTATGGGTTGTGTGTAAAGCACGCACAGATTCCGGAAAACAACTGTGAATGAACCAAATTAAACAATTCCGGAACAAATCATGGGAAACATTATCCGTGTATTTACTGGAATGGCTGTGTGAAAGAGGCTGAAGTTGACGTGCCTCTGGTCTCTTATATTCACGTTGTTCTGAAGCCTGTGCAATGATGTAGTTTCGACATCTTTAGACTGAACAGGGTTTTCTAGATTAGTTTCCGTGTTGCTGTTGCTTAGCAATGTTATGGACACGATGTTGTCTGGGTCTGACAAAAGGAGGGTGGTACGGTGATTGGTGCTCGGGGTGGTGACTGAAGGTGGTGACTGAGTAGATCGGACGTCACATCGTTACGGAAGTCACAGCGGCTCGTGAAAATGAACAGCTACTTTAAGCAGGCTGTGTGCAGTTTACTGTGGATTGACTGTTTTGAAACTCATATGGTAGTTACATAGCCCCTAGACCAGGGATCCTCAAATCTTACCCTGGAGGTCCAATGCACTGCAGAGTTTAGCTCTAACCCTAATCAAACAGAAATCTTCAGGATCATTAGAGAATCACAGGTAGGTGAGTTTCATCAGGGTTGGAGCTAAACTCTGCAGTGCATTGGACCTCCAGGGTAAGATTTGAGGAACCCTGCCCTAGACCTTAGTTATCATGAAAAAAGCCAGGAAATTTCGATTTTGATAATATGGGACCTTTAAAGATGGTCAAACGCCCTTTACAAAAAAAGGTAAAACAATGATGTAGGGCAATTTTGAAGTTGGACAAGAAAATGAGACGGGAATTTTTCGACATACACTAACTGCATTAAACCAGAGTGCACAGAGTATGCAAGGACATTGCAGAGCTAAACAAGACGAGTATTTTAGAATAAAAAGTATATAAATTTTTATTTTTTTTAGAAAATGGCTGATCAGTTTGCTAGATAAGACCCTTATTCCTTGCTGGGATTGTGTAGAGCTCTTTGACGCTGCATTGAAACTGCATTTTTAACCTTCAATCTGTTGAGGACCATTGAAGTCCACTATATGGACAAAAATCCAGGAATATTTTCCTCAAAAAGTGTAATTTCTTTGCGACTGAAGAAAGAAAGACATGAATTTCTTGGATGACATGAGGGTGAGTAAATTATCAAGAAATTTTCATTCTGGAAGTGGAGTAATTCTTTTTATTCATTCCTGTGATGCAAATTTGAACTCAGCATCATTACAGTTTTCAGTGTCGCACGATAATTCAGAAATCATTGTAATATGCTGATTTGCTGCTCAAGAAACATTTCTTATTATTATCAATGTTCTTCCAATAATATCTTACTGACCTCAAACTTTTGAACAGTATTGCATATTATATTTCGAGGTGATCAAAGTTGCTATTTTGCTTCACAGATGATGAAATGGGTGACAAAAATCCCATAAACTCACATTGGAGGAGTGATCTGAACCATATCTAGGAACTAGAATATTACAGAGACTTGAGGTTGGGCTCTTTTAATGTGGACCTCTAGCAATCACAGTGGTGGAGATAACGAATTACGTTACTGTAATTAAGTACATTTTGGGGGTATTTGTAGTTTCATGAGTATAACTTTAAGTCTGTAATTTTACTTGTACTTGAGTACAAATTAAGCTAAGTAACTTACTTCGTTATTTTTAAAATCACAATTCGTTACAGTACTGTAATTTGAATTAATATTTCAACCACTGACCGGCATTTCCTTAACCAATAAAAATATATGTCATCTTAACAAACCAATGAAAAGCCTGGTACGTTATTTGAACCGAAAAACAAGTGGCTGCTGCAGATTTACGTGAGTTGACCGTCATCGTACAGTCAAGAAAGGGCTCAAAATTGCGACCGTTTTGGTCGCATATGCTCCCAAAATTTGATCTGCGCGACCACAAATTATATTTGGGAGCGTTTGTGCGAGTGCGAGAAATTATTGTGTTGCGACTTGGTTTCATTTCTTTACAAAACTTCCGCTAGCCTAACTACTGCACAGACTGTTGTGAGCTGATTGTGGACAAATAAAAAGACTCCACAATCTGCTTTTGAAGAAATCTACTATATTTTGTGCTACAGGGTACATTCTGTCAGATACAAATCTGCCGCCTCCGTCTCAATATACTGTACAACGCGGCATACATTCACATCAGATGATAACTCAGCGGCAGAGTTCCACTCACGCAGGGGCGTAATTTCCACTCGGGACACACTTTTCAAAATCCTGTTGGTGTCCTCCCACTTTCAAATGGTTTTGTTAAAGTAATCTCTTGTATTGTAGAAAGCATGCTCCGCGCCGCCGAGAGTTTCGCACAATCGTTAAAACGAAACCAAAAGTAAAACGCGCACACGCATTCAAGAGCAATTTTAATACCCCACGTTTAGAGAGCAACTCCCCAATGCACGCCAATTAGGCTACATAAAATATCTAGGCTGTTATTAGTATTGGGCTATAATATATAAGTTGTGTCTATAGCTCTGTATCATGCTTGAAAAATTCGGTCTCTATTTGCACTTTGAATATTGTAGTAGCCTACTTTGATCATGCCTGCATTTATTGTCTACACGACTAAGAAGTGTTGTTTATTTTTTGTTGTTTATACTGTAGATTGTTTTAAAATGCAGTGGTTGCCTCTAATTTAAATGGCTGTACCTATAATAGAGAAAACAAAGTACTTTAAGTACTTTTAACACCAGTACTTTTACTTGTAATTGAGTATAATTTCAGCAATGTAACAGTACCTGTAATTGAGTATAAATTTTCAGTACTCTTTCCACCACTGAGCAATCACTCAGATCAACATCATGGAGGTGAGTTTTGCGACAAGCAGCACACAATTTTCTTATAAAAAGCAAAAATCTAGTAAAATCAGTCAGTCTACAAGGCGGAGAATATAAAGATGCTAAATCAAAGATTAGATTGATTGTGCACATTCAATGCATTTTTCCCACCAAATTTCTTGGATGAATTTCTCGCTCTTACTGGAAATACATGTTCATTCTGCTTTTTGTCCTCAAAAACAAATTTCCTTTTATCTGTACTGCCTTAAATATGTTTTGTGAAAGAACAAATCAACAAAAGAAGCTTAGTTCAGAATGTTTAAAGTTAGAAAAAAAACCCAGATGTGAACAGACTGAGAATTCTCATAATGCCAATCGTCATTTTTTTCTTTGCGCACAAGAAGTATTCTCGTAGCTTCATAAAATGAAGGTTGATAAACCATGTTACATAGACTTTTTTAACAATGTCCTTACTACCTTTAGGCCTTGATTGTGTCAGTTACGTTGCTGTCTATGCAGGGTCAGAAAGCTCTCAGATTTCATTAAAAATATCTTAATTTGTATTCTGAATATGAACAAAGGTCTTACAGGTTTGGAACGATATGAGGGTGAGTAATTAATGATAGAATTTTCATTTTTGAGTGAACTACACCTTTAAAATATGTCTCTTTCTTCCAGGCTGCTAAAGTATATTATCACTATTCACCTCCCATACTGACAGCACACCGCTGACCTGTGGGACTAAATCAAAACCAACCCTCTTCCTCGACCTCCCCGACCTGTGGGCTTTGACAATATTAAATGAACCTTCATCATGCAAAAACATCCCGCTGAGCCATAGTTACGTTTATTCACACTCCCTGCAAATAAATAATGGTCATGAGTCACAGACATGGTGACCTTTGACTCTGTGTCTGCCCCTGTAATCCTGGACCAGTTTACTCCTGCTGCTCAGTGAAGGGAAAGGGAGAGGAAAATGGCTGATGTCATAAGGGGAAATGCAGTGAGGTGTGAGAGGAACAGGAAATGAGCATCCAGTCCACGCTAAGCTGGATTTTAGGCCAATCAGATTGCTGGCAGGACTCCACTGGGGTGAACAGAAAAGATGGAAGCGTCTGAGAGGTTCGATCAGAATACACAAAGTGTAGCCACCGGATTGATCTGTCTAAACCTCTCTTATGTCTAAAAAATACTAGGAATGACCCCCTGGAGAATGTCTTAATCACTCTTTTGATGTGGAACTAGACAGGAAAATTAAGACAGAGTTTCTAATAAACATCCTTGGGTTTAGTTCATGTTGTTCCAAACCCGTAAGACTTTTGTTTATCTTCAGAACAAATTAAGATATTTTTAAAGAAATCTGACCTATTCTGACCATGTTCAAGGTCCAGAAAGGTACTAAGGACATTGTTAAAATAGTCCATGTGACATCAGTGGTTCAACCGTAATGTTTTGAAGCTATGAGAATACTTTTGTGCGCAAAAGAAACAAAAATAACAACTTTATTTAACAATTTCTTCTCTTCCGTGTCAGTCTTTGATGCCTGATCGACAGTAAAACCTAAAATTATAATCATTGTTGATTATAATAATAATACCTGTCAGTTTAAAGTTTTGGCAGCAGTTGAGCTGCATATACCCCAGTGCTGCATTAAATTTCAACAGTCATGGTCGATACGTTCTCCCTGGACGGCACATGTTTACCCAGCATTCCCTAGCTACACAGTAGAGTTCACCACGGACAAAGAGAGGTTAAACACAGCCTTTCTTATGCTGCTGCCTTCATGCGGATCCATTTCATTAAATATGGCATTGAATAGCACTGAATTTAGCAGAAAAATAAGATCTGTCCCTATGGGATGAAAATTTCCCGCTCCAATGAAAACAATAATATTCTCGCTCAGGGCTAGAGTGATTTCAAGAACGCTACACATAAATTTACATCCTATATCTGGTCTACAAATGTGAAACATAATATAAGGAAAATTCCAAGGGATCTTACATGCGGCACATGGCACCACTGTCCTCGTTAATAAACCATCTTTTTTTAAAATATAGAATATGCAAATATTGATCACAATATGTATTTTTATTAAATAAGTGTGTGTGTGTGTGTGTGTGTGTGTGTGTGTGTGTGTGTGTGTGTGTGTGTGTGTGTGTGTGTGTGTGTGTGTGTGTTTGTTTTTGTGACATATCAGGACACAAATTGGTGTAATAACATGGGTATGACATAGGTATTACAAGGAGAGGGTGACTTATGAGGACATTGCCCATGTCCCCACTTTTCAAAAGGCTTATAAATCATACAGAATACGTTTTTTTGAGAATGTAAAGATATGCACAGTCTCCTGTGAGGGCTAGGTTTAGGTGTAGGGAAGGTGTAGGGTAATAGCAAATATCGTTTGTACAGTATAAAAACCATATCAAAACAATTTCAGATTTATTTTCCTGATTCATTTCTCGATTACACGGTGTGACCTGGACGTGTTTTCCTGAGATTCACCCCAAAAGCTGTTTTCTCACTTGCTTTTTGAAATGTATATACATTGCTTTTAAGTGTTGATGATTTCAGACTTTTTGTGACCCATGTTACATGGCCTACAGTTATTTTGAGGAAATCGAAACCATCCTTTGAATCTGAAAGTTCATGTTCTGAGGGTGGGAAGGTTCACCGTTACCCTGCACCTCATCCTCAGTCAAACCTGTTTCTGCTTCAACATCAAAAACATGCCAAGGAGAGGCCAATTTGGGAAGAATTTACTTTTTCGACGCACGCACGCAGACACGCATCCACGCACACCATCATAAACCGTCACCTTTGCATGCAGATACATGGTCACTGCACATAATTCCTGCTCCTCCCTGACGAGAGAAAATAAGAGAGAGCTGAAAGATGCCTCTGTGAAAATGGAACCATCTGCTGACATTTGCCCACTTCAAAAGATACTATAGATGCATGTGATGAAGTGATTGAATGCAAAGCAAATAAACATAAAAAGAAGATAAAAGCAATATGACCGTGATCATATAATAATGGAGGAAGAGCACCTTTCATCAGTTACTGCAGCCCCTAGTCATTCATTTTGATGTTTTTATGGGCACGAGGATGCTGTATATTCTGTCTGCTGACTACGTAACAGACATGACGTTATGTTTTGTTGAGACTGGCAGGTTCTCAGGATCACAAAACTCACCCATTTACAATTACTGATCTCAAAATTACATGAGTACATTAAACAGAAAGTCAAGGCAAAGATGAGAAGAGATGTGAATTTGTGCTGGGCGCCAGGAAAGCTTGATATTCGCCTCAAACCTGTCTTCCATGCAAGTTGAAAAATTTAATCTCAAGCAGAAAATTTGCATGACGCATTGTCACGCAAGCTAATCAGCAAACGTATTGACACATCCGGTTGCATCAGAAAATATTTTTTATTGTTTTCATGTTTTTATTCACACAAGTGATGCGAAAAACATCCCGGAAGTGATCTAGCATGAGTAACTCAATGCAAATATCTGCATGAGTAGATTACATACAGAGTCAGTGCAAAAACATGAATAAACACAAATTCACGCCGGACAATGCAAGTGACGCAAATTGGGCAACGCAATTGCGGAGATTAAGCGATATTGTGCCACCCGTGCAAGTTGAAATATTTCAACTTGAGCGGAAAATTTGCATGACGTGTTGTCGCACAAACCAGTCAGCGAAGAGGTTATTGATATCCAGTTTGACATGTCCGGATTTATATGAAAATGTTTTTATTGTTTTTATGTTTTTATTCGTGCGAGTGACGCACAACATCCAGCAAGTAAACTAGAGTAGGTAACGCAATGCAGATATTCACATGAGTAGATTACATACAAAGTCAATGGAAAGACGTGAACCGCTGGACAACACGAATGATGCAAATTGGGCAAAACGTTTGCAGAGAAAGAATGATGTTGCATGATGTGTTGAGCCAATCAGCGAAGAGCTTATTGACACATATGGTTTGATTTGTCCGGGTGTATCAGAAAAAAGTTTTTAATTGTTTTCATGATTTTATTTGTGCGAGTGACGTGAAAAAACATCCAGAGAGTAAACTAGAGTAAGTAACGTGATGCAAATATTCGCGAGTAGATTACATACTAAGTAAATGCATAGACACGAACAGACGCAAATTCGCACTGGACAATTCAAATTACGCAAACTGGGCAACGCAACTGCAGAGAATGCACAATATTGTGCCTTCTGCACAGGTTAAAAAATGTTTAACTCTAGCGGAATGTTCACCTGACACACTGCCACACAAGCCAATTGTATCAGAAAATGTTTTTTTTATTATTGTTTTATAGAGTGGATTACATACAAAGTCAATGCAAAGATGCAAACAGATGCAAATTGTGCAACGCGATTGCTGCAAATTTCAACTCCAGCGGAAAATTTGCATGATGTGTTGTCACGCTAGCCAATCAGGAAACTTATTGACACATCCATTTTGTCATATCTAGTTGTATCAGTAAAAGGCGGAATGCATTACATGACGATTGTATTTGTGTGAGTGACAAGAAAAACATCCCGCGAGTAAACTAGAGCAAGTAACGTGATGCAAATATTCGCTTCTTGTTTGGACCAAAAAGCTAATTTTATTATTTGCACAAGTAGATTACATACAAAGTCAATGCAAAGACATGAATAGACACAAATTCGCACCAGGCAACAGGGACGATGCAAATTGGGCAACCAATTGCTCTGAACCGGCAATATTGCGTCTTCCACACAACTTTAAAAATTTTTAACTTGATTGGAAAATTTCAATGACACATTGCCGTGCAAGCCAATCAGCAAACTTATTTGTACGTCCAGTTTGATACTTCCGGTTGTATCAGAAAATGGAGGAAAGCATTACGCGCTGATTTTATTTGTGTAAGTAATCTAGAGCAATAATGTGATGAGAATATTTGTGTAACGAAGACGCTGAGGCGGCGTTAGAATCCATATGCGGAAGTTTATTACAATCAGTATAAAACAAACACAAACAATTTGCTTTTCGTTTGGTGTGCACACAGCACTATGTTAAAAAAGGCTGCATTTATTTGATAAAAAAACTGTAAAAAATTGTAATTTAAAATAACTTTTTTATTGGTATAATAAAAAAAGTAATTTATTCTTGTGATGCAAAGCTAAATTTTCAGCATCATTACATGATCGTTCAGAAATCATTCTAAAATGCTCAAATGATGCTCAAGAAATGCTCAAGAAACATTTCCTATTCTTTTTAGTGTTAAAATGGTTTTAAAAAATGTGGATAAAAATGGGACAATTAATATTTTTTCAGGATTCTTTGATGTAGAAAAGTCAAAGGAACAGCATCTATCTGAAATATAAGTCTTTGTAAAATTGTAAACATAATTTCTGTCACTTTCGATTAATTCAATGCATCCTTACTGAACAGAAGAATAAAAAGTATTAATGTCTTTAAAAAAAAAATTAAATATCTCACTGACCGCAAACTTTTGAATTGAAAGTGCATTTTAGTTGCTCCCTTTCTATTCTCTGACATTTTTTGTCACATGATCCTGAAATACAATATTTTAGTTGTTTGCACATGATTCCAATTTTAGCACCATGGCAGTTGCATTGTTTACAAAGATTTGTAAACTGATGGTATAAAATGAGGTGAACATTAATAATAATTGGTAAACATGAACTTGTATGTTAATACAAGCATACAAAAATCTTATAGTACTACTTCCTTGTTGATAGTGTATGGTGTTTACAGTGGAAACCGTGTATATATCAAATAGAACATGAATTTACATTGAGCTAAAATAAATACTTAAACACAGAGAGGAGATTTTACCTCTTGATTGTACAGTAAACTTAGCCAGAAACATAGGTTTCCCCAGGGATCTTTAGTAAAACATTTCAAGAGCTGTCATGATGCTGTTGTTATTTGCACTTGTGAGAAGTTCCTGTTTGCATGGATTGGTCTCCATCCAGGTATACTGCACAAGTGGCTTTTTAAAGCTTTTAACATTGCTCTCTTTCCTTGAAGCAGATTTCTATAAACTTCCACAGGTGCATAATAAAACAAAAGGGCTCGAACCCAGTGAAAGTTATGTACAGTAAGTGGCTTTTACTCACAAAAACAAGTAGGATTGCTTACACTAGAGAAATAAATGAGATTTTTGGCCTGTAAACCAGAACTATTTTTACCACAATACAGTTTTTCCCCACAGGCACTAAAAAAATGAAAATTTACTCACCTTCATGTTGTTCCAACATATGTCACATATGACTTTCTTTTCTTCCATCAAACACAAACGGAAACATTCTGCAGAGTTTTCCCAGGTGCTCTTTTCCACACAATGAAAGTGAATGAGGATGAATGCTACAAGTGCTAAAAACAGTGCAATAAAGGTTTCATAAAAAGAGTCAATGACCAAAACTAAAATAGTTTTAGTAAAAGTAAAATTTAGTTTTTGTAACTTTCATTAGTTTTTATGTCTATGAGTACGTTTACATGGACAACAATATTCCGATTTTAATGCGATTAAGACAATTCTCTGATTAAGAAGCAACCATGTAAACTGAAATTTTTGATTAATTTAATCCGACTAAAGTCATAATCGAAGTAAACACAAATCGAATTAAGACAGGTGGAGTATTCCTATTTTAGTCGCATTATGGAAGACATGTACACACCTTAATCACACTATTACCTTTGTGTTGGACTTTTCGCCACATTTTGCGACAGGATACACACTAATGCTGCGTTCTAGGCAGGTTTTTGAGCTCGTAAATCACGTCTTCAAACCACGACTCAGGACTTTAGCATTCCAGGCAAGTCACGCCAAGCATTTATAATTTCTATATTATTAATAATTTGACTGCAACGTTATATTGTCCTAAACTCTATTTTCCCACCGTGTGCCACTTGCATAAACACCGCACCCCTACAGGCTTTATTGTTGTTTCGCGGGTTATGTCACGTCAGAACTCGGAACTGGGAGTGCGTCGATCTAGTACGAGTTCACGGGTGGGAATTCACGGGTTTGACTGCCTTTCCAGTGCACTTTCACAGGTAGAAGTTATGGAAAAACACGGGTAACGTGTTGCCTGGAACGCACATGCATAGGCTATGCTTTGGTTTCATTTTTATTTATTTATTTTTTTGCTACAACATGGGATTAATCAATGCTCATTGCTGATAAATAGTTTGTCTGTTATCATAATTTATAGTTTTATGAAAACGTATTTAACATTCAACCCGTTCTTTTTCATTAGTATTATTTGTGATTTTAATTTTGTGAACGGGATTTCCGCTATTGGAATGTCTTAGGATGCTTTTCACTTTTACTTTCGAATTCATGATCTTGGTTTTGCTTACATATATAGGCTACACCTATAAATTTTAAGATTGAAACAAATTCTTAAAAGATGGATTTGTTATTTAAACAGCATAACAACAATAAAATAAAACTAGCTTATATAGCATTTATTAACAAAAACTAATAAGACGAGGAATGGACTCCATCGCATGCTGTGTTATATGCTGACTAAACAATTTATTACAGGGCACGCAAACACTGTGCAATCAAATTAATTAATAAAAAATATAAATGAAAGCCTCCAAAGCGTAATGTGAGGTAAACGGCAAAGATAACAGGGTTTTCAAAATGAAAACAAACAAAAAAGTAAAACTAAACTGGCTTTCGGTGACTGTGCTTGCGTGTGTTTTTTTTTTTTTTCTAAAAACTGACTGGCTCTGAAACGCTCGCTGTATGGAGCAGACGCTTTGGAGCAGCACAGCATGCACTCGCACAAATGCGACCACGGCAAATTTTAACTCACACATTCTAAAATATTTGTTGCATATGTCCAGTGCCACTTCAAGCTTTTTGTAAAATTAAAACCGAAACATCCAAAAGTTTATAAGGAAGATGAACTGATAGTGTCGCGTGTGGACCTAATGATGTGTGTCATTAATCGATCTATGTACTATAACATGTAAAACGGGAACATGAAAGGAATATTCTAAAAGCAACTCATGTAAACAGCTTAATTATATTATTGTCTTATTCAGAATAAGGTCATTAATTAGATTACTGGTGTCCATGTAAACGTAGTCTATGTCTACATACTTTTTTATTTCAGTTTTAGTTTTAGATATTTTACCACATCAAGATGAGAAATGGTGCCTTGGCCTGGGCAAGTTTTTAAAATTGTATTTTATTTAAATGAATGTTTGTTATTTTAAAGTAAAAATGAATGGTTTTAATTTGAGTTTTAGTTTAGTATAATAACCATATCCACACAAGTCATGCTCTATATTTCAAATAATTTTGAAGCCATTTGATTTCTTCCATTTTGGTTGGTTTCTCAAAGCTATCATATGGTTTCGGCCTGTCTTTGTATGGAAAAGAGCTGTGTGAAGGTTATTTAAAAAATATGGTTGTGTATTACACAGTAAAAGTAACAGTAAATGGTGACAGAATTTTCATTTTATCCTTTTAAAACTATTGAGCATAAACAGTATGGATTTCGTTCTTTGTATAAAACAGATGGTTGAGTCAAGTCTGAATGCAAATCAGCTCACATTCAATACAGAAAATGTGTTTTTTGCATTTTCACAGCAAATCCAATCCCCACAACCACAACAAAAATGAAAATCAGCGCCAGCCACGTCTCACTTCCAGCTGAAATCATTAGAGTGAGTGGACAGGGACAGACTGAATGTTACCGCTAATAACTCCAGCGTTCTTGTCCCTCATGGACGAAGCCTCGACTTAAGTGCAAGAAAAGAAAACACAGAAGCCCTTCTCACTCTGAAAGGCCAAAAGACCTTGCACAATGTGTTTTCACTTTTTGGAGTGCCAAAGAAGAGATCTTTTTTCATTTCAACCTGGATATAGTATTATATCTCTTCTGAGATTGCAGGGTTGAGGGTTGGAGCATCTGGATTTTCCTCATTGATAAAAATGCAATTGAGAAAGTTCTGAATACGAAACGGACACATGCGGTTCTAATAAAGCCATACGGGGCCGTAAGTGACACTCAAACCCTTTACTCATTAACAGTTCACAAATACGTACCAAATGGCACTGCCTGGGTGTCTCGTCTGTCTGACGTTGAGAAGCCAAGGCCAGTGACTTATCACACTTAGCCATCTCACAGGTCCCCATAACACGTAGTGTTTGAGACGATAACTGTGTCACCCAACCCTTCCAGAAGACTAGAGCTCCCCTGAAAAGCACTAGCTCTTGCAAGCTGACCCCTTGTGTAATAATGTGTTAGTTTTAACCCGTAGTATCGCCACAAACCGAATGCAGCCTCTCTCAGAGGAAAGTCTGTGGAATGTATTTGAAGAGGTAATTGTAACTGCCTCTGAAACTTCTCAAGGTAATTGATTTAAAATGTTGCCAGAGAATCACCTTTGCGTCTTTCTGATGGATCGGTCGTGAATGAAGCAGGAGTTGTGATCTATATCAATGCATGCACTACTGTTCAAAGCTTTGGGATCGGTAAGAGTTTCTGAAAGGTCTCTTATGTATGGAAGCCTGTTTCCACCACTGAATAAAAATTAAAAAGGTGATTGCAACTTTTTCTGACTCCTTTTTAAGAATTGTGTGATATAAACTTGCAGCTGCGAGAAATACAGTAGAAAATCTGAGAAATAAAGTCAAAATTTCAAGATATAAACTTTTTCCTTTTTTCTTTTAAGTTTATACATTTTTTTTACTTTATAACTCAAAATTGAGAGTTTATATCTCACTGTTCTGACTTCATAACTCAAAATTGAGTTTATATCTTGCAATTCTGAATTTATAACTCAATTGTGAGTTTCTATCTTGCAATTCTGACTTTATAACTCAAACTTGTGTTTATATCACACAATTCTGACTTCATATCTCGCTATTCTCACTTTATAACTCACTGTTCTGACTTCATAACATCAAAACTGAGTGTATGACTTGCAATTCTGTCTTTATAACTCAAAATTGTGAGTTTATATCTTAAAAGTCTGAGTTTATAACTCAAAATTGACAGTTCAGATTTTGCGATTCTGACATAATTCCAAACTGTTTATATCACGCAATTCTGACTTTATATCTCACTATTCTTACTTTATAACTCAAAATTGTGAGTTTTGTAAATTGTGAGAAAAAAAGTCAGAATTGCTCTCAATTTTAAGTTATAAACGCAGAATTTTCAGATATAAACTCAAATTTTAATTATTTAGCATAAAGACAAGAAAGCTGGATTCACGACAACTTACAGTCCAATTACAATTCTACATTACAGTTATGCTTAAATATACTTTATGATGGTAATTACTGTATTAAAACTACTGTGTCCAGAAAAAAAAGAATAATAAAATAAATATATATGAATATATATATATTTATATATATGATATGGTAATAAAAAGTACATTTTTTCACATTTCAATAAAAATACTTTGGAAGGAATGACAAAAATAATGTCATAATCCAAAATATCCTAATGGTCTTAAAATATGCAAAATACAATTTCTTATTTTATTCCTTAGGATTTTGTGATGAAATACGATCTGGACGTTTCTCCCTGAGATTCACCTGATTGCTTTTTTTGGACACAGAAGCCATAAAACTATTCTATTCTATTTTTACTTTCGTTTTGAAGATAAAGATCAGTCTTATTAAGCTGAACGCTTCTTAAACACCGTTTCAAAACAAAGGCGAAATCATTGTATGTTAATGCTCATGGCGTGTTTGCCCTAAACTTTGGCCTGCTCTTACAAATAACTATGTAAATCTGTTTTTAGTAATGCCAATTATCTCTTAAAAGAGAACACAGGAAATGCTTATCTGCATGGCCAGGAAGGAGACGGGGGCTACAATGACCGCTCTCACACATATAGTGAACAATCATCATGCTTCAGTTATAAGACAAAAATGATTCTCAGATGAACTTAAAACAAAAAATTTGGTTTCATTCATCACTAACAAATTGTGGGTGACAGACCCAACTGGTAACATCTTTACCCACTCAACAAATGACAAACTACCAGATCCTACGAAGCTTTTAAATAGGATCGTGCACAAACAATGGCTACCATAACCCAACTGACCCTTCAGACACACGAAACCCCCTGCTGTTCCAGACATATATCACCACAAACACACCAAATAACAATAATTACTCACATCTGTCCAGCAAAGATCAAACACAGATTAATTAAACACATTTTTTGTTTTTAAAATATGGAAACATATTACACCACTTTATAAATATGATAAATAAACCAAAATAATTAGTTCAGCTGACCTTTGACTTTGATGCACTCAATGATAAGTACTCTTAACACAATCCAAACTTTACCTTCACTTAAGAGAAAGTACCAGGCTAAATTTGGGCCAAAAAAAATGTGTGCAGTGCTATGGTGTAAGATTTGACATAATACCACATTTGAGAAGATTATATACATAAACATAACAAGATTACTTCAACATGAGATGACTCCATGCAACCCATTATGTAACATTTAGTCAAGTGAAATAACTCAACGGAGTACAACTGTATTAAAGTTAACAGCATTAGAGAGTAACTTATGCTACTAATTTAAAATAGCATGACAGTATAAAATAAAATAAAAAAAACTATACCAGAATAACTTTAAATTATGAGTGGCTTGTTATTATTCACTCTCCAAATTATAGCTTATATTTCAGGTAGCCACAATTCTAGTAAACACAAGCATTTTGCATTATACCTTTGAGTGCTAAGTGTTATTTCACAACGTTCACAAGAGGATGTTGCAAACTGTGCATTAACTAATCGATAAATAATGGCATTTAACGGTCATTCTCAATTATTTCACCATGGCTGGCCGGCCTAGTCACGCTCCTCTGATAGCCAGTGTCCCGCCATCCCAGAGGGAAACATCTGGAACAGTGCAGGGGTAGAGGCCCCCCCACTCTTGGTAAAACACTGCAGCGCTGCACTAATAAGAACCAGTTGCATCATTTAGCCAAGTGCTGATGAATGACCCCTGTTTCTGTAATGCTCGTTGCTTTTAGGAGAGCAGGGGCGCGCTTTGACACTGGCCATGAGAGATAGTCTTATGCAGGCCAAAGACAGGCTTCAATGGTACCTGGTCTGGTTAGTTGGATAACAGACGCTGTGCTCATTAACACTGGGCTCTCGTCTGTACAAACATAATTACTTTTGTCATGAAACGGCTACTGTGAGTTAAGCCATATTTGACACAAAATGTCATACTTCATACATCTCAAGGTAAATCTGTCCTGACACAGCTTTTTAGTGCACTTCAGTGGGTTGATTATAAGTTAAGATGTATTGACAGCATCTGATTACCAAAGAAAATGATTTCTGTTCTCAGTTTCATTCTTAAAAGCACTGCACTTGCGATGGAATTGAAAAACTGTTAAAATACAGCTTTACTGCATTGTTTTAAAAGTATAGCTACAAGACATTAACATTGTATGTGTTAAAATGTGAGATATAATCTCTAAAATCAGCAAATCTTTTGCGTGAAATGTGCAAAAGATACCAGAAAGGAAGTGTTTAGATAGAGAAAACTGAAGTTTAATTGATGGTTCATGGTTTAGATGACTTAGAAAAGTAGTGCTGTAACTATAAGTACAGTTCAAAGAAATCATATACCAAACATTTTTTATTTTAAAAGAATTATGGTAAATAGAAGAATTATAGTATAGTAGTTGCCCCTGTAAAATTATTTTGTAAGTGCATTGTTCTACAAAAAATTTTTTTTACAAACATTTTTATAAAATTATTGTTTATGAGAATCAACAATAGCCACCAATGCTTTTGATGGATCCTAAATTGTATTAAACTCAAAGGATTCATAAAGACCTAAAGGCCTCCTGTAGCGAATCGCTGCATTTTGTAAGAAAAATATCCCTATTTAAAACGTAATAATCACAAAAACGCATCAATTCCCTACAGGAGGCCTTTATTACCCCCTTGGAGCTGTGTGAGGACCTTTTTTATTATGGATGGATGCACTTTATTGGACTTGTTTTGACCTTTGTCTATTGCCATAAAAAAAAAAATTTTTTAAAAACTTAAATTTTTTGTAAAGCTGCTTTTAGGGCTGTTCAATTAATCAAAATTCGGTTTCGATTACGATTTCTGCTTCAAACTATCATGAAAATGCAGTAATCGAGATGAAATGATTATTGCACCCTATTCCGATCCCTTTCCAGTGGTGTGCTTTCGCACGTCTATAAAAGCCTAATTTCACATGCAATTCAGCAAAATCATGTAACGTGACTTTCATAAAATGGGACGTGCTTGATTTATTAATGTTCCTTTGATGTTGTGTTTTTAATAGCGCGTAAGAAAACACGTAAAGTTCTTTTAGCTCAAGGTGCGCACCTAAATGGTAAAATACACGCAAAAATATTTCAAAATGAGGCGCTTGGTGATTATTCATGTAAACCCTTGTCAGTTATGTCTTAAATTATCAGTTGAGAATGAAAATACGTGTGTAACAGTATATTGGATCCATGTGGCGCTTAAAGCGGCAACAAATATTCCAACTGCCGTCTCTGTGCTTAATATTAATAAAATGTAAAAATACAAAGAGAAAAATCACTCAGTGTTCTTGAATGAAGGACTTCTGTAGTTTTAATAAGAAACAAAGCATGTTCGACTATTACAGTAAAGATGCTGTTTTATTTTACATTCAAATAATTACATTTAATTTCTGTAGTATTGTTAGACTACTTTAGACTTGCATAAAAGTATTATTTTGTAAAGCACTTTTTTTGTATCTTTTTTTCTGCTGTATTGCTATCTTTAAATTAATCACTAATATAAAGTTTTGGACCCTGTCATAATCGCGTTAAATAATTTTTGCCAAAATCGAGCAGCCGTAGCTGCTTTGTAACGATTTGTATCGTGAAAAGCGCTATAGAAATAAACTTGAATTGAATAAAGTTTGAAAGAGCCAGGGCATTTTTTAATATAACTCTGATTGGATTCGTCTAAAAGAAGGATGTCATATACACCTAGGATGGGTTGAGAGTGAGTAAATAATGGGCTAATTTTCATTTTTAGGTCAAACTAACCCTTTAATCTCATAAATTGTGTGTTTACATTCCATCTCCATTAACACAAAACTCACAACACACATTAAAAACAGCTCCGATCACGGAGTCCCGTTCACCGGTTGCTGACGTTTGTAAATGCCCCGAATAAAGATGTCGCTGTCGGCCGCTTTAGAGTTCCTGCTGCCAGTGTGAAAGCAACCAGGAAAATGGCCCGAGGGAAAAATTGGTTCTCAAGGAACCACCATGCTATCTAGTTCCTTAAAATGCAAGTTATGTTGCTACTGGTCTGAGTATTAACATCTAAGGGTTGGAATCATTTGGAATCCCACAACTGGATTCAAATCAAACCTTGGGATCACAATTTGCTTTAAAAAAAAATTTAATCTCGACTTTGAATTGAATTTCTATTCGCATACACACTGATTTGATTTTAGTTTGGTTTGTTTGGTTAATTTGGTCCAGAACAAAAAAGGAAATATATACATTTGGTCCTGGTCCACTTAGTGTTCACACTGGCATTTTTTGACAGCGGACCTAAAGATACCGAACCTAAAGGCAGAGTGACACGTTCACAACCTGATTGGTCAGGTTGAATGATGTACATTTTGTGACGGAACTCACGAAACACTACAAACAAAAGGAAAGAGTGTGTTCGACTTAAAGCATTGACTAGTGTTGTAAGCGTTGCTTTTTTGTTCAGACAACATCATGTTATTAACAAAAACATTCAGAAAATCAATTTCTGAAATTTGTGAATTGATTTGAATCAGCAGATTGTGATTCATATGTGAATAATTTTTTCCCCTCACTTCTATTAACAACAGCAATCTTTTTTCACTCTTTCATGCACACACAGGCACACACACATCAGGCTCTGATCCAGTGGTCTGCCTAGTCCAGCTGTGAAGTCAGATGTTAGTGGGGTTGATTATGAGCAGTGAGCATCTGTCTACACCATCTGATAAACCTGCTCCTTCCACCTCAAAAACAGCACGTGAAAAATGAAAAAAAGGGGGTGTCATCACCTTACGACCACTCAGGACCTCTGTTGTCTTTATACACTGACCTCAGGTCTGTAAAAGAGGCGGCACGGAGCATGGGGCAAAGGCCTGACCGTGTCAATCAGACGAGCATCAAGCGCATGTGCCACGTTGATGAAATGACCTGTCAATCACAGTGTCAGTGGATGTGCACAGGTGTGCAGAGTGAGAGAAGAAACAGCATCAAACACCATAAAACACTCACACATGCTTCCAAATAGCATGAAAGAAAAGGCCACGGTGCACACATTCCCAAATAAAGACTTAGTGTTTTTAAAGAGCAGATAGAGGACAGGTATCAATAGTTTAGATGTTAATGAAGCCTGACAGCACCACATCTACAGAAGTCTGAAAATGGTGCAAGAGTTCGGTTGAGACCAGAACGTTACGTGACTAAAAATCAAGCATTGTTAATTACAGACAAACTTGTCGAAATGATTTTAATCTTTAAATGTGCATTAATTGTCCAGTATTTATGAAGCATGTTTCCACCACTGAATAAAAAATAAAAAAGGTAACTGCAACTTTTTATTATCTCTCAATTCTGACTTTTGTTAAAGTAATAATAAAGTCAGAATTGCGAGATATAAACTCATAATTCTCAGAAATTCTGAAATAAACTCAAAACTGTGGGGAAAATGTGGAATTATGAGATTTGAATTCTGAGACATAGTCAAGATATAAACTTTATACACTAATTCTGACTTTTTCCTAAGAAATTCTGTCATATAAACTCAAAAGTGCGGGGAAAAAAAACAAATTTGCAATTCTGAGAAACAAATGTGTAATTCTAAAAAAAATTAAGTCCAAATTGCAAGATATAAACTCGTAATTTCAACTTTTTTTCTTAGAAATTCTGATATAAACTCAAAATTGTGAGAAAAAAAACTTGTGAGATTTAAACTTGCAATTCAGAGAAATAAATATGTATTTCTGAGAAATAAACTTTTTTTTAATTTTAATTAGTGGTGGGCATAGATTATTTTTTTTAATCTAGATTAATCTCACTGTAATCTATTAATTAATCTAGATTAATCTAGATTAAAATGGCTAATTTGAATTCTGCCGAAGGCATTCAGAATATGTGTGCTACCCAAATAATGACAAAAAAAAAAGGTCTTTGAGAATGGGTTTCTCAAGCCAAGTGGCGCATTAGACCAGGGGCTCATCTCCTGTTTCCAAAATGCATCACAAACTGCTTGACAATTGCATTTACAACACAATTAACTATACAAACTTGTGTAACCAACTATTCCTACACTGCATGTACTTCTGCGTAAAAGGCTGAGCGACGTGCGAGTTGCAGTTAAATACACAGACGCGCGCGGGCATGGATATCTGCGTTTATAGTCTTCGGTTAAACTGCGTTGCTTTTAGAAGCATCAGTTTAGAAGCGTCAATTCAGTTGCACGTGCCCCAGTAAAATGATCTAGCAAAGCCCCTGCCCTGAAGCAAACCCGGCGGCTTCATAGCTGCATCCATGTTAGCACGTCTTGTTTGATGTGGTAATTTCACAGTAGGCATACACACAGGTTCGAAGACTCGTTCTCGCCCCCTACAGTGCAATTCGGCTAGGTATAGCCTACATCCGCGCTAAAATATCAAGATGAAAGTCATCATAGCTTGCGTAGTATAGACCCAGCTCCCAACCCAACTTTGAGAATAAATTAACGGTGATATTTTTTTTTTATCGCCCGATAAGAGTCTCACGTTAACGGCCCACCACTAATTTTAAGATATAAACTCCATGTAATAAAGTGAAAACTGTCAAAATACTTTTTTTTCTCAGAAATTCTATTATAAACTCAATATTGTGAGGGGAAAAAAATCAGAAATGTGATTTAAACTTGCAATTCTGAGAAATACATTTGTATTTCTGAGAAATTAAGTCAGAATTGTGAGACATAAACTTAAAACTCTGAGAAATACATTTGTAATTCTGAGTTATAAAGTCAGAATTTCAAGATATAAACTTTTTTTCTCAGAAATTCTGATATAAACTGAGATTTGCAAGAAAAAAAAACTCAGAATTGTAAGATAAACTTGCAGTTCTGAGAAATAAATTAGAAATTCTAAGAAATAAAGTCAGAATTGCAAGAAATAAACTCATAATTCTGACTTTTTCTAAGAAATTCTGTGATGTAAATTCTAAATTGTAAAAAAACTGAATTGTGAGATTTAAACTTGCAATTCTGAGAAATACATTTGTAATTCTGTGTAATAAAGTCAAAATTGCAAGATATGAACTCGTAATTATGACATTTTTCTCAGAAATTCTGATATAAACTTAAAGTTGTGAGAAAAAAAACTCAGAAATGTGATTCAAACTTGCAATTCTGAGAAATAAAATTGTATTTCTGAGAAATAAAGTCAGATTAGTGAGGCATAAACTCGCAGATCTGAGAAATAAATTCGTAATTCTGAGTTATAAAGTCAGAATTGCAAGATATAAACTAATTTTTGACTTTTTTCTCAGAAATTCTAATATAAACTCAAAATTGCAATGAAGAAAACTCAGAATTGTGGTTTAAACATGTAATTCTGAGAAATAAATTTGTATTTCTGAGTTATAAAGTCAGAATTGCAAGATATAAACTAATTCTGACTTTTTTCTCAGAAATTCTGATATAAACTCAAAATTGCAAAGAAAAAAAACTCAGAATTGTAATTTAAACATGCAATTCTGAGAAATAAATTTGTATTTCTGAGTTATAAAGTCAGAATTGCAAGATATAAACTTGTAATTCTGTGTAATAAAGTGAAAATTGCAAGACATAAACTTGTAATTCCGGCTGTTTTCTCAGAAATTCTGATATAAACTCAAAGTTGTGAGAACAAAACTCAGAAATGTGATTTAAACTTGCAATTCGGAGAAATAAATTTGTAATTCTGAGAAATAAAGTCAGAATTGCAAGACATAAACTTGTAATTCTGACCTTTTTCTCAGAAATTCTGATATAAACTCAAATTACGAGAAAAAAATTTTGAACATGTAATTCTGAGAAATAAAGTCAGAATTGTGTGACATAAACTCACAAGTTTGAGAAATAAAGTCAAAATTGCGATATATAAACTCAAAATTCTGACTTTTTTTCTCAGAATAGTGATTCTGACTTCATAAAACAGAATTTGTAGTTATTAAGTGAGAATTGTGAGATATAAACCCTTTTCCCCTAAAAAAAAAATTGACTTGTTATCAAGACAGTCTCAACATAGTTGCTATGTAAATGCCCCCAGACCCTTTTTAAGTCATGTCTTGTCATTTTTGTCATGTGCCTGTTGAATATTACAAACATTAGACACTAAACGGCAGTGAGTTACTGATCCAGCGGAGCTTATTGCTGAGACGGCTGGAACTAATGCATTGTCCATCAGAGAGATTATCATCTGCAGTCATCTGGCCACACGCACAGGCCACGGATCAACGATACCAGCGCAATCCACCAGTTAATGGACCATGATCCTCTAAATCGTATCTCAGACACTGCAACAAAACCCTGGATCTAATAAATTCAACTGGTACTTCAAAAGCAAAGGATACATGCGATTCAAATAACCAAGACGATGGCATGTGCCAGCACATAACAGCATGTTTACTGGAGCTGGAGAATATAGGCTAACATGCTGAGTGTAAACTTGGCAAATATAAAGGCCAAGTCATGCCTCATAGAAAAGACTTAATGTGAAGCAGTCAAGCATTTGGATGGAGTAGGTTTTGTAGGCACATACTAAACAAAAAAGAATAAACACAGATTTTTTCCACATTGAACTTCACGTCATCAAAAAAAAAAAAAAAAAAAACACAACAATCAAATACTCTGAATCCAATTTAATAATGCAATAATCAATCAATGTTCTCTGTTTATTTCCGGATCACAAATAAAGACACGACACAAGTCTTCAAATTATATAAAAGTGTTATGTTGGATTCGAAAGACATATTTTGAATCACGGCTTGTTCGTCTGAGCCCCCTAGCAAAGGCCTGAAGAACCACATCGTTAACTTCTTGCTTTAATGAGCTCACGACTTCCTCTTTTTGGGGCAGGGATCCTGTCTATTGAGGGCAGAGGATCTCTGCAGGGGTATTGCACAATGTGTGTATGTGTGTGTGTTTATGCGTGTAGGATGCTAGAGGCTGTAAGCTCAGGGTTTTATGAGCTGGTACCTCCTGTCTGGCACAAATTTACAGAAAAGAATTGTTTCCTGAGGCCCACACTGCCAATCAAACAATTCTTAAAAACATACACACATATGCAATTCTGACATTTAAAGCACATTTTACACAAACAGTGCACAAAATAAGACCTGAAACCTCCAATAAATTCCATTTTTGATAGTTATTTAGTAACATTTTTTATATATTTGGGTTTCAAAAATATTAAGCAGCACAACTGACACTGAAGACTGGAGTAATAACTGATGAAAATGTAGCTTTGCATCACAGCAATGCATTACATTTTAAAATGTATTAGAACAGAAAAAATATATTTTACATTGTAATAATATTTCACTATTTTCTACACTTTTGATCTAATAAATGCAGCCATGGTGAGTATAGGAGGGTTAAAAAAATCTTACCAGCTCTACATTTTGAACAGTATAGAGTTGAAGTCAAAAGTTTACATACACCTTGCAGAATCTTCAAAATGTTAATTATTTTACCAAAATAAAAATGCTATTTTTTATTTAGTACTGACCTGAATGAGATTTTTTCACATAAAATGTCCCTGTTCAAAAGCTTACATACACTTGATTCTTAATACTGTCTTGTTACCTGAATGATCCACAGCTGTGTTTTTTTAACTGCCCCCTGTTCTTCAATAAAATCCTTCAGGTTCCACAAATTCTTTGGTTTTTCAGCATTTTTGTGTATTTGAACACTTTCCAACAATTACTCTAGGATTTGAGATCCATCTTTTCGCATTAACGACAACTGAGGGACTCATATGCAACTATTACAGAAGGTTCAAACGCTCACTGATGCTCCAGAAGGAAAAACAATGCATTAAGAGCCAGGGGTGAAAACTTTTGAACAGAATGAAGATGTGTACATTTTTCTTATTTTGCCTAAATTCTTTTTTTATTTTTGTTTTAGTACGGCCCTTTAGAAGATACTTACATGTTTCCCAGAAGACAAAATAAATTAAATTCACCCTGATTTTCAAATCATGAAATCTTAATTCTTAAATCTTAAATCTCTTAATGCATTGTGTTTCCTTTTGGAGCGTTAGTGAGCTGCAAATAAGTCCCTCAGTTGTCCTCAGTGTGAAAAGATGGATCTCAAAATCATACAGTCATTGTTGGAAAAGGTTCAAATACACAAAAATGTTGAAAAACCAAAGAATTTGTGGGACCTGAAGGATTTTTCTGAAGAACATCGGGCAGGACAAACAAGGGACTATCACTAAACAAAAACACATTTTGTATGATCCTACTTATTTTGGTAAAATAATTAACTTTTTACAGATTCTGCAAGGTGTATATAAACTCTTGATTTCAACTGTATAATACTCACACCAAAATAAATACATAAATAAATAAATAACAAACGCAGTTGGATTCCCTCTACATGGTGCATTGGAGATTTCATACATCAGCATAGCTTTGTGTGACGCTATACAGCTGCAGACATGTGAGAAAGTCCTCTAAAAAAACCTCCATTCCCTGCTCCTCATTAACCTCTTCGGCCACAACTGTGGCCTTTCAGGCAGTATCAAAACACGGCCGCTGATTAAGGCAAATCTGCCGTACAGGATGTCTGTAAACCTGTGGTATGAGTGCACAGGGTCAAGGTGATTGAGCTTTCCCAGCACAGTGAGTGGATGTGTATGACAGAAACGCAGGACAGAATTCACACAGAGGAGACGAAGTGACACTTTGTTGGTAATTCAATACGTTCCATGTGTATATTTAAGTAATGCCTGACCAACTACACCCCCTCTGCCATGGGACAACATAAAGGAAGTGCCAGGTTAAACAACATGGCTTACTGATGCTGCCATAAATATAGCGTGAGCAATCTGCATGAAATGTCATGTCAAAATATTTGTATGGTCTTTATAGTTTAACAAGCTATGCGTGTGTGTGTGTGTGTGTGTGTGTGTGTGTGTGTGTGTGTATAGTAATAAAAAAAATTTGGAGCCCACTGTTTTTATACATATAATGAGATATGTAACAAGATATAGAGTGTTTTCACGAAGCGTCATCAATCGGCCATATTGGCAGCACTAAACGTAAACAATGCCACTGAAGTGAACAAAACTAGCAAATTTTGCTGATTTTTACTGCTGAAAATGGTCAATTATTGTCCTGTTTTGGGCTGTACTAATCAGTCAGACCAGGAAAAACATTTGGAGTAGTATAGACTGCCAAAAGTTATAACAAATCAAGGAGAAGAGTGCAAAAACTCTCTGAGGAACAAAGGGCGTTTGTGGTTGGCCAAACTGAACCAGGATATCCATCTTGACAACATTTATGTTTGTTCTTATCATTTCTTATCAGGTAGGTGAAATATTAAGCTAATATCTTAATTGATACTGCTGGTACGTACCTTGACCACCTATTAACTTTAGTTTGTCAAAGCATTGCACCCTTTCCTGCTTACTAAGTCTTCTCTACATGATTTAGCAACTTCAACATGTTTTTTCCGTGGTTTAAACAACATAAATTAGCAGAATATGTATTCAGTAGTACATTAAACCTGCAATCCATGCTGTTGTTTACATCTGAGTATCCAACCGCACATCCAAGTAACTGACCAAACCTCGATGTAGGTGCAAACCCTTTATTAACTTAAAACAGGCAAGACTAAAAGAATCGTGGAATTTAAGAATCAATATAATTTCGTGAAAATGAGAATTCATTCAAATTAAGAAATAAATATTTTTCACCCAGCCCTATCTAGAATACATTTGTATGTGAAAAACATTATTTCATAGTATAGTAAACCAACAGTGAATTGCAGTTCTAATTAATTATTTAATGTTAAAATGAAAACTTAATGTAAAAATATCCATGAGCGCTGTATAGAACAGTTCCAGCTAAAATCTGAATTAACCAAGTTGACAAGTGACCACACCTACAGCCGAAGGACTCAGACAGGCCATGTGGTGTAGTAGTGTGATTTCCTTGACATGTCTGTATAACTGTATAATGTAATGAGTAAAGCATTTGATCAGCTGTTGAAGAGACTCTGTCAGTGGCATGAGAGTTTACTGACCGCTGTAAGGGGCCGCTGTTTAAAACTGTCTT
This sequence comes from Garra rufa, assembly GCF_049309525.1. Classification (NCBI taxonomy): domain Eukaryota; kingdom Metazoa; phylum Chordata; class Actinopteri; order Cypriniformes; family Cyprinidae; genus Garra; species Garra rufa. The sequence goes on along the minus strand of NC_133376.1, from coordinate 44,872,145 downwards.
GAGAGGAAGCCAAACTCTGTCCTCAATGAGTGTAGGACAGCTGTCCCCACACCCAAATGGACAGGATGACCTTGGACTTGGTGCATGTGCATGTACATGCTTAGCCATATGGTTTAAGAAAAAAAAAACTGACAAATCCTCCCTTTGGAAACACTCATAACTTCATAAATAAAATACACATAGAATAATAGTAGATATAATTAAAGTAATTCTAAAAATCTAAAACATTTTCCTTTAGGGTTAAGGTAATATTTCACAATTTTAATGTTTTTACTGCATTTTTAATCCAATAATTGCAGCATTTATTCAAAGTCTTAATCATTCCAAACTTTTGACTAGAAGAACAAAACAGGTAGGGAAAGAAAAAGAAGAGAGTGAAAGAGAGAGAGAGAGAGAGAGAGTGAAGGAGGTAAGGTTAAGTAAGAGATGGTATGAGAACAACTTGTACCATAATTCCCAGCTGCTACATGCCACGGCAACTTCAGTGCTACTAGCTTTTCACATCTGAAGATGGCTTTGGTGAACACTTCTTGTCCACTATTATGCAAGCATCTAGCGTTCCTGTACAGTATGGCACTGAATACAAAGTAAATTGTTTTGGATGCCAAATGCATGAATCAAGCCAAAGTTGTGCAGACACACAAACTCCAGGGAACTCTAACATCTATTACAACCAAACTGAAAGACATTCTTAGGAATTTCTGAGCAGATATTTGAACTTCCAGTCATGTTGTCCTCAGTTATATAACTATGGCATGCTGCCTCTTATGTCAGGTCACGTCACACCTCAGCTACATTCACTCCACTGGCTTTCAATCTCTGCTAGGATCAAGTTCAAAACACTTGTATTGACATACAGTGGACATATGGATGCCTAGGATGCATTATTCGCCTACTTTGACTGATCATCATGGCACACATTTATTTATTTTTTTTGTCCTCACACCAAAATGCCACAACTTCCCCAATACGAGACAACAGCAAAACAGTCACAAACATTTGCCATATTAAAAATATTTTTCAAATACAGTACATTAAAGGTGTTATAAACATAAATATTTACATCAAAAACATCACATTTTTAGACTAACTTTCTTATATTGAAACAGCTTATATTGAAACCATTCTGTCAAAATGACAGGTTGTGGAATGTGCCAATTTAAGATGTAACAGCACTGTAAAAAGTTTTCACCAGTTTCAACTTAAAAACTTAAGTTTAGCAGCTGCCTTAAATTTTTAAGTTAATCAACTTTAAGTCATTTCAACTCAAAAGTTAAATTAACAAATTTTTAATGTAATAAGTTAAAATGACTTGTAGTTTTAAGATTTAACTTAAAAATTTAAAGGCAATACCTTCAATATAGCCAGCACAGCATCGTCTTTTAGTTTCAATCTTTCTGAAAATCCCATGTCAAACTGTGCTTTGCTTATAAATGAATCTGCAGCCAAATTGAGTGAACGAAGGACCAAGTTCTCACTGACGTGATCTGGAACTTCATTAAAAAGTGAATCTACTCTTTCGGAATGTTAGAATCAGAAGAAGGGCAATGCAAAGACTGTGTTTTTCTTGGGGGCAGCCGTGGCCCAAAGGTTGCAGGTTCGAGTCTCAGGTCCGGCAGGGATTGTAGGTAGGGGGAGTGAATGTACAGCACTCTCTCCACCCTCAATACCACGACTGAGGTGAGTCCCTTGAGCAAGGCACCGATCCCCCAACTGCTCCCCGGGCGCCGCAGCAATGGCTGCCCACTGCTCCGCGTGTGTGTTCACGGTGTGTGTGTGTGTGTTCACTACTGTGTGTGTGCACTTGGATGGGTTAAATGCAGAGCACAAATTCCTAGTATGGGTCACCATACTTGACCTCACTTCACCTCCTTCCTTCCTTCCTATACAGCATCATGTTGTATTCTGAGCCATCTTTTTCGTTTGGTTTCTGGGTAGACCTGCGCTTTTCGTTGTTTACATTACATGCGTAAATCGGTGAGCGGGGCTAAAGAAGCAGTGATGTCAAAGCAGGTGGGGTTTAGCTATTACACTCACTGTAAAAAGTTTTCACCAGATTCAACTTAAAAACCTAAATTCAGCAGCTGCCTTAAAAATTTTAAGTTAAATCAGCTTAAAACTATAAGTAATTTTAAATTATTACACTAGAAATTAGTTGATTTAACTTGTGAGTTGAAATGACTTAAGTTGATTTAACTTAAAATTTTAAGGCAGCTGCTAAACTTAAGTTTTTAAGTTGAAACTGGTGAAAACTTTTTACAGTGCTGTTAATAAATTGGCGCATTCCACAACCTGTCATTTTGACAGAATGGTTTCAATAAAAGCTGTTTTTAGACTAGTCTCGCGTTGCCAGACCTTCAGACTGACGGCTGAAGGTCTGGTATTCATGGCAGCTTTCATTGGCCAAGGCCCGCCCATAAGGCCGTTTGACCAACATGTCAAACAACCAATCACAGTTCGTTTCGTTCACCGTCACGTTTCGGGGCGTAGAAATGCCCCCACAACAACAGACTGGCATGCAACAAGTCAGTCATTGAAATAACCAGCATTGAAAGTTAACGAAGAAGAGGGAGAACAAGCAGTAAGTCAGTAATTTGTTCGCGAACGTCGCAAATGTGTATAACAACAACGGCGTCTGCATAAGCACCTTTTAGCAAAACGCGAGTAAATCAGTTTGTGCTTTGTTTCCCGGCGGACCGAAAATAAACGCGACACTCGCGTGTTCCGGATATCCGATCAAATTCAACTAATCAGATGACGACTTCGACATTCTTGAAGTGTTTACAGTTAAGTGTACCATATGCATCAGACGTTTAGCCAACGTTCCGTGGGCGTGACGTCTGAGGCTGAGACTATTTTTAGACTAACAAGAAAGTTTTGAGTTCTGACAACTTGCACAATGTTCTTACAGTACAATGACCTCTTATATGTCAAAAGATGTAGAGAATTTTGATTTCTCTGTCCATGACCTCTTTAAATATTAAGTAACAAACTATGAAATTGAAACTAACTAGGTGGTCTGAGTGTTTTGGTCCAGCATTCCACACATTCTTTATCTAACTACCACACCAAGTGGCAGTTATCAACAAAGAGAGAAAAATCTCAGCCAAAATATAAAAAAACATAGCCATTGTCTGTGCGTGCGTGTAGTGGATGCATGCAAACAGTGGATTGCACACAACACTTTCCCTCTCACGCTTACCTTGGTAGGCCATAAACGCACTGCTCACGGAAGACTGTTTTCCTGGATGTTACAAGTGCTTTCTGGTCACACGCTAGGAGACAGGATGCACCGTTCTGTGCGGTATGAGCTTATCAGTGTCAAAACGACCGGGCTGGTGGATTCACAAGGCCTGGAGAGCATTGAGCAGCATTTACAGTCCTGTTACAGCTTACATACAATCCCACAATGCCTTTTAGCACTACACTCTTAAAAATAAAGGTGCTTTAACAGCAATGCCAAAGGTTCTTCACAGCGATGCCATAGAAGAACCATTTTTGGTTCCACGAAGAACCATTCAATCAAAGAACCATCTAATCCTTACTTTTTTATAATCTGAAGAACCTTCTTTCGCCATAAAGAACCTTTTGTGAAACAGAAAGGTTCTTCAGATGTTTAAGGTTGTTTATGGAACCATTTAGACAAAAATGTTCTTCTATGGCATCGTGATGCACCTTTGTTTTATGAGAGCGAAGGCAAATTCAGCAGAAAATTGGCGAATAAACTCTACTCATGGAGAAATGATCAGTTGATCATTTCATTTTATGAATCAGAAATCAAATAAATCTAAATAAAAGTTCAGCAATTGTTTATGACATCTGGCCCTGTGGCAAGTCTTTAAATGTGTCCTTCAATTGAGAAAAATGCTTGAATGGTTTACCAAACTGTTACGATGATAGAGTGCTATTTTAAAAAATGACTAACAAACTGCCAGCGCTTCATTTATTAACATTTTCACTGTGAGTAACTTACGATTGGCCTGTTGTAATCTGAGAGATCTTAAGACAGAGTGGGTGGCAACAGGGCTGCGGTTTTTTAGAGGAACAAGCATTTCAAACCCCAAAGCTCTTTGGTTTTCATCTGACATGTAACTCAGTAGACAAATAATCCTGTAAAGTGCGCAAGACAGCCAAAAAAAAAAAAAGAAACGCTCAAATGGGTATGATATGTGGTTATTGAAAAATAGTACATGTAATGCAAACATGGTGTACTTTTCTTTTTTCCCCTTTTTATAATAAAAAGGCTATGATTAGAATTAAATATTAGCAACATACTGTGCAGTACAAACTATTTAAAAAAATAGAATGTTAAACAGCACAAACTAAGCAAAAACAACCACCAAACATGGTTATCATTTAAAAAAGTACATTTTAAATAATAAAATAAATAAATAAATTCTAAACAATACAAAAATGTATTTTATACTTTAATTTATAATAATTTATTTGGGATATTTTGATTCTTGGCAGTTCAGTCAAGTAATCAGCCAAGAAAAAGATGTGGAAAAAATTCCAGTTCATTCATCATACTTGGAGCAGAAAGTCAAACACATTGCATTATGGGATACACTACTCTCTGCTGTATATTGCACATTTTGAGAATTGTGAGATATAAACTAGCAATTCTAAGAAATGAAGTCAGAAATGCGGGACATAATCTTGTGATTTATTTTTTTTAAGAATTGCATGATATAAATTGCAATAACGAGTTATGAAGTCAAAGTTGCGAGATACAAACTCATAATTCTGACTTTTTTCTTTGAAATTGCGAGGTATAAACACAATTGCGAGAAACAAAATCAGAATTTCAAGATAAAAATTCACAATTCAGATATTTTTTGACTTTTTTTCAAAATTATGAAATATTAACTCTCAGTACTAAGAAATCAAATCAGAATTGCGGGATAGAAACTCGCTATTTTGTTTTATTTTCTCAGAATTGCATGAAATAAATTGCAAATGCGAGTTATAAACTCGCAATTCTGACTTTTTTCGCAGAATTGCGCGATATAAACTCACAATTGCAAGAAATTAAGTCAGAATTGCAAGATAAAAACTCACAATTCTGACTTTTTTTCATAATTGCGGGATAGAAACTCGCTATTTTGTTTTATTTTCTCAGAATTGCATGAAATAAATTGCAAATGCGAGTTATAAACTCGCAATTCTGACTTTTTTCGCAGAATTGCGCGATATAAACTCACAATTGCAAGAAATTAAGTCAGAATTGCAAGATAAAAACTCACAATTCTGACTTTTTTTCATAATTGCGGGATAGAAACTCGCTATTTTGTTTTATTTTCTCAGAATTGCATGAAATAAATTGCAAATGCGAGTTATAAACTCGCAATTCTGACTTTTTTCGCAGAATTGCGCGATATAAACTCACAATTGCAAGAAATTAAGTCAGAATTGCAAGATAAAAACTCACAATTCTGACTTTTTTTCATAATTGTGGGAGGTAAACTCGCAATTGCGAGTTATAAAGTCAAAAAAGAATAGATTTTTTCTCAGAATTGCAAGTTTATATTCTGAAATACTTTATAACTCTTAATTGTGAGTTACATCTCACACTTCTGAGAAAAAAGTCAGAACTGTGAGTTTATATCCCACAATTCTCACTTTTTTCTCAGAAGTGTGAGAGATGTAAACTCGCAATTAAGATTTATAAAGTCAAAAAAGATTGATATTTTTCTCAGAAAAGTCAGAATTGCGAGATGTAAACTCGAAATTGGGGGAAAAAAGTCTGAATTGTGAGATAAAAAGTCGCAGTTACCTTTTTTATTTCTTATTCAGTGGAAGTGATGTTGGAATGGTTCAGAAATCACATAAAAGCCTGTTTATTCTTTCTTTACATACAGTCAGTGTTAAATCCAACGAGTGCTTCACATATTTTTAACCCCCTATAGCTGTCAGCAACCACAGGCACTACATACTAAACTGAGCTCATTTATATATTTACACCAGGTGCTACGCTGTCCGTCAGTCACTGGAGAAGCAGTCAAAGAACTGACACCCAGCAGGAAGAGGAGGATGTTGGTAACGTCACAGCATATGTTAATTCCCAACACCAGCACAGACCCCCGACCCCTCATCATTCCCCTTCTGTGTCAGATTCCTGTCCGGGCCGCCACCTTTGGATCTTTTAATCTCCCTCAGGGACTGACGGCTGTGGGGTCTCAGACTTCATAATCCGTTTCGTGACTGTTCCAGATACATCCCTCCAACCCTGGAGGTGACGATCCCCACTCATTTCCAGCACCAGTCATCGTGAGAGGGGTTTAACGCCCTGATGTTTAACCGGGTGCAGAATCAACAACGCTAAACGCTAAAATTAGAAATGAGATTGTTGTTTGCAGTGGTTGAAACAAGCCGTATCTTGATCCTGACAATCAATTTAAAATAGTCCAAACAAGGAGCAACTGATGCCTGATAGTGACCTTGACATTCCGGCAATGACGTAAACACGGGCCAGCTGGACTGAACTGCATTGCCTGTCAATCAAAACAAATTGCTGAATTTACAGCACCAAGGAAAGAAATTGCAATCTGAATTGAATGTGATGAGATAAAAGGATATGTGACTCTGGACCACAAAATGGACCATATTTGTAGCAACAGCCAAAAAGACATTGTATGGGTCAAAATCATTGATTTTTCATTTATGCCAAAAATCGTTAGGATATTAAGTAAAGATCATGTTCCATGAAGATTTCCTACTGTAAATATATCGAAACTTAATTTTTGATTAGTAATATGCATTGCTAAAAACTTAATTTGCACAACTTTAAAGGCGATTTTCTCAATATTTCGATTTTTTTTGCACCCTTAGATTCCAGATTTTCAAATTGTATCTCTTCAAATTGTTCTTTCATAACAAACCATACATCATGGAAAGCTTATTTATTTAGCTTTTGGGTGATTTATAAATCTCAATTTCTAAAAATTGACACTTATGACTGGTTTTGTGGTCCATGTACCGCAAAATAATGGCCAAAAAACATGCTTTTTCAACTACGTTTTCCTCGCAAGATAACTTAATAACATTCAGCTCAACCAGTGTAATCCAATTCCTGAACAAACAATTCTTATGAAATGCCTCTTCAGTATCTGGCTTTCTATTGAAACGTTGCCAAAGCACCATTTTGTACTGTCAAACACAACTCACAATCTTCAGAAATGTGAAATGTTGTTGCTGTTGTAAATCAACCATCAAAACAACATTGTTTCAATCCCCTTTAAAATGAATTGTTCAGATTCAACAGTGTATTCAGGGTTCATTAGCATGAAAAGTCTGGGTCTCGGACACATGGCAACCACTTGGAAACCCTTGTGAAAATATGGCACATTAATGAAAGACAGCCAAAGCCCGAAAGCCTGTTCAAATCTGCGCCAACTGTTTTTTGAGAACTTCCCCTGGCAAGTCAAACCAATTAGACATATCAATGAGTGATTTAAGAATCATTTAAAGTGCCGTGTGATTTCATCAGATGCTCATTTTTGCTGTTCCGATGCAATCCGTTCTTGTTTTTACTGATTTAATGAAGACTGCATGTTCTGGTGATGAGCTTGTCTGCTCTTTCCGCTGTATTCAATTAAGACGCTGCTCAAATCCACTGATCCGGATCTGTCTGTCACATCTGTCTATTTTCATGTTTTGCTCACTTTCTATCAGCTCTTTATGTTTTTTATTTAATGAAGACTGCATGCTCAAATCAAGAAGATGTCTGCTCTTCCTGCTTTCTTCCATACAAGGAATCAGTGTTTGGCATCAAAGGCTTCTATAACAACCCTATACCTGGAGAAATTTATCCATTAGTATTCATCTCAATGGCTGTTGAAGGACCCCCCAGAAGTATTTGATTTGATCTTTGTTTGATTTGAGCTGTCAGTGGGGCAGTAGCCTTTTTAATATACTAATATGTACACTTTAAAGGGATAGTTCACCCTAAAATGAGGTGTACAGTTTGCCCACTGACAAAGAAATGATCAGTCTATAGTTTTAATGGTAGGTTTATTTGAGCAGTGAGAAACAGAATAACAGCAAAAAATCTAGAAAAATGAATTTTAAAAAAGTTGATAAAGTGATTGGCATTTTATTGAGTGAAATAAGTATCTGACCCCTTCGCAAACAAGACTTGGTACTTGGTGGCAAAACCCTTGTTGGCAATCACAGAGCTCAAACGTTTCTTGTAGTTGGCCACCAGGTTTGCACACATCTCAGGAGGGATTTTGTCCAACTCCACTTTGCAGATCCTCTCCAAGTCATTAAGGTTTTGAGGATAAATTTTGGCAACTCAAAGCTCCCTCCGCAGATTTTCTATGGGATTAAGTTCTGGAGTCTGGCTAGGACACTCCAGGACCTTAATAGCCGCATTTCCACTGTTGGGCCAAAAGCGGGCGTGCTAGTGCATGCCACGGCCAGTCGCGTTTCCACTGTCACTTCCGGGGCCTGATCGTGCCTCGTCGGTGCTTCCTCAGGGCCAATGGCCCGGGTTTTTCGGCCCGACGAAAACCTTGGGCCAAAGCGGGCCAGCTGGGGCTTGAGGCGTGGTCAAAGGGAAAGGCAGAATTTATGCAAAGTTTCGATAAGCGTGCAGTCAGGTAAAAGTGTGTCTGCGGTAAGATGCGCATTTCGCTGTATTACGTCCTGCAAAGAACTCAAAAACGTAAAATGGACAATCGTCAGTACTGGTCTGTGGAAGATACCAGGGTTCTTCTGAGTATTTTGGCCGAGGACAATGTACAATGCCAGTTAGACGGCGTCTGCAGAAACGAAGACATGATAAAATAAATTGTTGCTGAACTCGCAAAGCTAAATATCCAGTTATGCACCATTAACTGTTTTTACAGACAACTATGTGATGAAAACATTATTTAAACGCATGTCTGATATACTCTTATTTAAATTTGGACAAATGCAAATAAGATCCTATAAAAAATGAAATCTGATGTATAAGTTGATTTACATCGTCCAAAGAAACCCCCCAAAAACTCACCAACACACCATGATAACATGTTAACATACACTGTATCTGTACCTAAATAAATGCCTAAAAGATTATACTAGAAGTACAACTGTGTCGTTATTTTTTGCAGTAGTGTGTAGATAGTATGCAACATTTTGTTTTATGTGATACAAAGTTAGAAGAAAGATTTGTGTGTAGGTTATAAAAACAAAGCTTCTTTTCACGTGATTTATTAATGTAATATATTACAAATATTGCTGCTGCATTAACAACCGTTGCAGAGCATTTCTTGCATCAGAACAGACATCACCAACATCACAAGGCGTTTCTGCATTCGCTGTATCCGGTTTCCACGTCGCCGTATTTTTCTTTTTTTCGCCTTGCAGCTAACATAAGCTTCCATCTTCGCATCTGGGTTTCGCTGCCTCATCTTCCACCAAGAAAACACCGAAAGGAGCAAACAAACAGCCGCTTCGGCTCTCTCCATTTTGTTCGTTCGATAATCACACTAATACTATGGTGGCCTACCTGACTTGTTTTTCAATCTCCCCGCTGAAAGGGGAGGGGTTTCGTGACGTTTGATCCAATGAGGTGTGTAAAGGGCGGGCTTTAGGTTTGTGCAGCGAGGCTACTGGCTCGATAGTGGAAACACAGCTTACTTTTGGCCTTAGTGCTTGTGACTCGAGGCCATCGGCCCCGCCCGGCACGCTCTTAGCACTGGCTTGCACTGGCCCGACAGTGGAAAAGCGGCTAATGTGTTTCTTCTTGAGCCACACCTTTGTTTCCACCTCCATGTTTGACGGTGGGGATGGTGTTCTTGGGGTCATAAACAGCAATCCTCCTCAAGAGCTCAATTTTGGTCTCATCTGACCACAACACTTTCACCCAGTTCTCCTCTGAATCATTCAGATGTTCATTGGCAAACTGTACATGTGCTTTCTTGAGCAGGGGGACCTTGTGGGTGCTGCAGGATTTCAGTCCTTCACAGTGTAGTGTGTTACCAATTGTTTTCTTGGTGACTATAGTCCCAGCTGCCTTGAGATCATTAACAAGATCCCCCAATGTAGTTCTGGGCTGATTCCTCACCGTTTTCATGATCATTGAAACTCCACGAGGTGAGATCTTGCATGGAGCCCCAGACCAAGCGAGATTGACAGTTATTTTGTGTTTCTTCTATTTGCAAATAATCGCACCAAATGTTGTCACCTTCTCACCAAGCTGCTTGGCGATGGTCTTGTAGCCCATTCCAGCTTTGTGTAGGTCTACAATCTTGTCTCTGACATCCTTGGACATCTCTTTGGTCTTGGCCATGGTTGAGAGTTTGGAATCTGACTGATTAATTGCTTCTGTGGACAGGTGTCTTTTATACAGGTAACAAGCTGAGATTAGGAACACTCCCTTTAAGAGAGTGCTCCTTATCTGTATAAAAGACACCTGGAAGCCAGAAATCTTGCTGATTGATAGGGGATCAAATACTTACTTAACTCATTAAAATGCAAATCAATTTATAACTTTTTTTAAATGTGTTTTTCTGGATTTTTTTTTTTTTGTTGTTATTCTGTCTCTCACTGTTAAAATAAGCCTACCATTAAAATTATAGACTGATTTTTTTTGCCAGCTAGCAAACATAAAAATTCAGCAGTGGATCAAATAATTTTTCCCTAGTGTATATGAGTTTCTTCTTTCAGACAAATAAAATCGGATTTATATAAAAAAAATGTCCTGGATCTTCCAAGATTTATAATAGTAGTGAATGGGTGTTAAGATTTTGAAGTCCACTGAAGTGCATCCATCCATCATTAAAAGTACTCCACATGGCTCTAGGTGGTTAATAAAGGCCTTCTGAAGTGAATCGATGAGTTTGTGTAAGAAAAATATCCATATTTACACATTTATAAACCGTAATCTATAGCTTCCGCCGCTCCAGTGGATGACGTAGGACATAGGTGAACGTGGAAGTGACGAACACCGAGGTGAAGAGAGAAAAACAAAACACTAGTTTCAAATTTGAAGTACAAAATGAACATTTGTAAAGAAAAATGATGGAGGATTCGATGAAAGCCAAGAGTAGATTGGTTTTCCTTTGCTGTAAAAAAAAATTTGGTTATCGCAAGACTAGCATATTCTCACCGGAGCCTATGTCCTACATCATCCACTGGAACGCCACTCTCTTTGAATGTGCATACGACAGTTAGCAGAAGTTAGAGATTACTGTTTATAAAGTTTTAAATTTTGATTTTTCATACACATCGATTGACTTCAGAAGGCCTTTATTAACCTCCCGGAGCCATGTAGAGTACTTTTTATGATGGATGGATGCACTTTATTGAACTTCAAAATCTAAACACCCACTCACTGCCATTATAAAGAATTGGAAGGACCAGGACATATTTTAATATATATTTTAATAACTACCCCAAAATATGAACTATCCCTTTACTAAAATGTACTAAAATGTACATTTAAGGTACTAATATGCCTCTTTTAAAGGTAAATAAGGTACAAAGAGTCATTCAAAAAGACTCACCATTACTGTTTGAAACTTTCTAATGGATGTTTCACTAAATGGCTGCATCTCTCAGAGTGAATATATATGGATTGTTGTTTTAGCACTTCAGCACACGATTAACTAAAGAAAACATTCAAATCAGGACCCTTAAAAATGATCATTAGCTCATTCAAAGTGATTACAGCACATTTAGTTCCTGGCTAACCAGGATTGCGGGTGCTCGTTGAATAACACATTCTGAAATACCACATGCAAGTGGTGCAACTGTTTAATGAATCCAAACTCCAAACTGTCTGTTTGCATTTCCTTGAAGTGAGGTCCAGAAGCCAACACCCTAAAAGGATGAATACCATCACGTTTTGTTGTTTTATTTAGTGCGCAGTGCAATTGCGCCACACAGAACTACTGGGGCTGTAAATGGTGAACTGCTGATGGACAGTTAGCAGTAGCTGAATCCTTAGAGGAGAGGCCAGGGTAATGAGGTCATCTGATACAGCCTGTGCGCTGATGGAGGTCTGGTCCTTAAAGAGCGGAGAAGGGGTGAGGACAGCGGGATATTGGGCTCAGGAGGGGTATGGGGGGAATGGGAGGGGGTGTTGCATTGGTATTGTCCAGCAAGGCCTGCAGGAGGCCCTGAGGGTATGTGTTCAAAGCTGACATGTGAGACATATTATAAACACCATCATCCTGATGCATGATGCCCAAACGTCACCATCAGAAGAACATAAATCCAGTCTTTATGTTGAGTTGTCCTAGGACGTATAAACAAACATACAATGCGACAAATATGGTCTGATTCATAAACAAATGCAAACAAACTTTTGAGCTGTTTCTTTTGCTAAATTAAACACATACACCACAACCATTGTTGTTCGATTCATAAACAAATTACACTTTTGAAGCCAGTTCTTTTTAGTGAATCAAACACATACAGTGTAGATTGATTCATAAACAAATGATTCCTATGAGTCGACTCGTCTAGTGAATAATAGCATACACAACCAGTGTAGTCTGATTCACTAACAAATTACTCTTCTGAGCCTTTTTTGGCAAATCAAACACATTCAGTGATTGATTCATGACCAAATGATTCCTATGAGCCAATTAATCTAGTCAATAATAACATACACAACCAGTGGAGTCTAATTCATGAAAACAAATAACCCTTATGAGCTGTTTCTTTTAGTGAATTAAACACATCACAACCATTGTTGTTCGACTGACAAACAAATGACTCTTTTGAGACTGTTATTTTAGTAAATCAAACACATACAGCGTGAGCACTGTAGATTGATTCAGTGTCGATTAATTTGTGAACAAATGATTCTTATGAGCCATTTCGTCTATTCAACAGTAGTATACACGACCAGTGTAGTCTGATTCACGAACAAATTACTCTTTTGAGCTGGTTCTTTTTAGTGAATCAAACACACACAGCATGAGCATTGTAGACTGATTCATGAACAAATGATTCCTATGAGCCGATTTGTATAGTCAACAATAACATACACGATCAGTGTAGTCTGATTCACGAACAAATCACTCTTGTGAGTCGTTTATTTTAGTAAATCAAACAGACACAAATGTAAATTGATTCATGAACAAATGATTCATATGAGCTGATTTGTCTAGTCAGTAATAGCATACACAACCAGTGTAGTCTGATTCACAAACAAATGACTCTTTTGAGCTGGTTCTTTTTAGTGAATCAACACACAGCGTGAGCATTGTAGACTGATTCATGAACAATTGATTCCTATGAGCCGATTCGTCTAGTCAGTAATAACATACACAATCAGTGTAGTCTGATTCACGAACAAACGACTCTTTTCAGCTAGTTCTTTTGAGTGAATCAACACACACAGGGTGAGCATTGTAGATACTGTAGTTACTGTTTGAATCAACTGAATCCTTAACTGAACTAAATCTATCATATCGGTTACTAGATCAACATCGGACTCACTTACTAGTCTGCAAGTTATCATTATTTTCAGTCTGTATTTTTGTGTCAGTGTATGTATTATTAATTTATGTGTAGTCACATATAAATGCCTACACATAAATTAATATTTGCAAGCATTTAAGCCATGAGATCAAAGAAAAGGTCATTTTCAAGATTACTGAAGATTCAATCAAGTATCCAAACCTTTGACTCATAGTGCAAGTTTGAAAATTAGCCATCATTATGCCCATTATAAACAAGAAATAAGTACTTTCATACACTTCGGATGCCTTCGATAAGCTTAAAATATCTTGAACTGAGCGTCCAATAAACAGTCAGAATAAATCTTAAAGAGACAACAGCTGACAATCTGTCAGCATAGCAAAGTTGCTAAATATACTGGACAATTATTCTACCACACAGGACGGGATCGTTTTCTGTTTTCCTCCACCTGTTGACAGAGCATTATCCTTCACAGTTCATCTGATGTCCACAGAGAGGAATATATGACTCTAACTCACCTTCTATGAGGTCAAAACACCTCACACACACACACACACACACACACACACACACACACACACACACACACACACACACAAGAGTTAAAGAAAATAACATGTGATTACTTCTGCAGTGCCAAACAGCAGGTATCACAAGGTTAAATGTAATAATTAATGCATTTTCTGCAGTGGTTTACCACAGGGTTTGCTGCCAAACATTCACACACACTTAAGAGCTAAACCTTAAAGTCTGGGGATTCTGGGACCGCAAATACTCAAAGATATTGGCTGACTGCATACCATAGAAAATTTGTGGTTAAGAGCATTCACCAATACACAGCGAGAGCTATGCACAACATCTGGAAAAACGTATATATTTGGGTAGTTGGGACCTGATGTTTGACATTTTTTTAACATTTCAACCTGGAAGAGCAAATTGCATTCTTGAATTTAATGAGATTGGGACAGCTTTGTTACAGTTACCTAAAACTGAAACCCTAAACAAAATTAAAATGAAGTTAAATGAAAGTTAAATGAAATAAAATCTTTTTTTCTGCTAGCTGCCAAGGCAACATTTCTCATTTTCATTTAATTTAACTTAGCATATTGAATGATCTAAACAAAAACTGAAAGTAATCTAAAAGTAATCTAAAAAGGAATCAGAATACATTGAGTAACCTATGTTGAAATGAAAACTACAAGTTTAATCTAAAAGCAATCTAAAAAGTAGTCCAAATACTTTACCTTAAATGAGTAACCTAGATTACACTGAGATGAAAACTACTAATTTAATAAAAAGTAATCTAAATGTAATTTCAAAAGTAGTCAGAATACAATAGTAACAGATTACTTTGAAATTAAAACTACAAATCTAATAAAAAGTAATCTAAAAGTAATCTAAAAAGTAGTCAGAATACATTACCTTAAATAAGTAATCTAGATTACATTGAAATGAAAACTACAAATTTAATAAAAAGTAATCTAAAAGTAATTTCAAAAGTAGTCAGAATACAATAGTAACAGATTACTTTGAAATGAAAACTACAATTTTAATAAAAAGTAATCTAAAAGTAATCTAAAAAGTAGTCAGAATACATTACCTTAAATAAGTAATCTAGATTACATTGAAATGAAAACTACAAATTTAATAAAAAGTAATCTAAAAGTAATTTCAAAAGTAGTCAGAATACAATAGTAACAGATTACTTTGAAATGAAAACTACAATTTTAATAAAAAGTAATCTAAAAGTAATCTAAAAAGTAGTCAGAATACATTACCTTAAATAAGTAATCTAGATTACATTGAAATGAAAACTACAAATTTAATAAAAAGTAATCTAAAAGTAATTTCAAAAGTAGTCAGAATACAATAGTAACAGATTACTTTGAAATGAAAACTACAATTTTAATAAAAAGTAATCTAAAAGTAATCTAAAAAGTAGTCAGAATACATTACCTTAAATAAGTAATCTAGATTACATTGAAATGAAAACTACAAATTTAATAAAAAGTAATCTAAAAGTAATTTCAAAAGTAGTCAGAATACAATAGTAACAGATTACTTTGAAATGAAAACTACAATTTTAATAAAAAGTAATCTAAAAGTAATCTAAAAAGTAGTCAGAATACATTACCTAAAATGAGTAACCTACATTACATTGAAACGAAAACTACAAATTTGATAAAAAAGTAATCCAAAAGTAATTTAAAAAAAAGTCAGAATACATTAATGAGTAACAGATTACTTTGAAATGAAAACTACAAATCTAATAAAAAGTAATCTAAAAGTAATCTAAAAAGTAGTCAGAATACATTACCTTAAATAAGTAACCTAGATTACATTGAAATAAAAACTACAAATTTAATAAAAAGTAATCTAAAAGTAATATAAAAAGTAATCAGAATACATTACCTAAAATGAGTAACCTAGATTACATTGAAATGAAAACTACAAGTATAATAAAAAAGTAATCTAAAAGTAATCCAAAAAGTAGTCAAAAGTTTAATTATCCAAAATTAGTAACCTAGATTACATTGAAATGAAAACTACAAGTATAATAAAAAAGTAATCTAAAAGTAATCCAAAAAGTAGTCAAAAGTTTAATTATCCAAAATTAGTAACCTAGATTACGTTAAATTCAAAATATTAATAACTATAATAGTATTGAGATTGGGGTTTATATATTTAGCAGTAAAGAGGTTTTATTTTTATTATATTATTTTAATAAACATCTTTTATTCCTTTTTTTGTCTAACACTAGGAGTTTGTTTGCCTTAAAACCATTAATGATCATTCCAGACTCATTTAAGAACCTTTAAGACAATCCACAGAGGAACAGCAGGCTCTAATCACAGTAACTGCTCATTGAAGCCAGTCAATGCTATTAAAACACATTTAAATGGATTTTTGGCTCAATATCAACAAGCAATTTAGCAATGCTGTTCTGATTAAATGCTCCCCTACTGCATTTCATACCTATAGCATATCTCTCTCATTAGCTTGCTCTCATTACAAGCCTCTTTGTGTTTAGTCTTAATCCTTAAAACATTTATAAATACGCTACTGATAAACACTGATTTCTATGACATACTTGAGAACACCACTGAACATACAATGAGGTTACATAGTCTTTTAGCAGGAACGTTGACATCTGACTCCATTAAAGCATCTGTTTGGACTACTGAACTTGGTTTACTCATGTCTGTTGTGTTGAGCAAAAGGCAAATTAATGACGACCCCCTAAAAGCACAAAACCATTTGCTGTAAACTCTGAGCAAATTCAACAAACCCAGAAGTAATAAAAAAAGACTATACAACCCATAGTATTTTTTTCATAGTTCCCACAGACAAAGCAAAACATGCTGAATCCATGAAGGACACAAACCAACAAGCCGGTTTTAACACATATATTTAGGTGTACTGAACAGATAAGTCCTTGTCAAATGTCTACCAGTGGGAAGAGTTTTACAGAGTGCAATGCTTACAACAGACATCTGGATCCATGAAGTACGTCACCCCAATGTTGAACTTTCAGTAATCAACTGCTTTTCATCTGTTTAAATGAACGATAATCTTCCATAATGAGATGTGGTTTAAAGAAAACTTCTGTGTTTAGAAGCGATGAACCTGTCATCAATAAACTTTACAAACTTTAATCTCTCACATTTTCTCAAAAAGAAAAGTATTCATTTCAATATATGAAATATATTACCATATGAAATAAAAACAAACATATGAAATCTATTAGAAATTGGAACCATTACATATATTAACATATATATCTTGCCAGAAACTGCTCAATTTTACCAAAATAAGAGGGATTATACAAAATGCATTTTATTTTTTTGTTTGGTACTGACCTGAATAAGATATTTCACATAAAAGACGTTTAACATATAGTCCACAAGAGAAAATAATAGTTGAATTTATAAAAATGACCTTGTTCAAAAGTTTTCATACGATTGATTATTAATACTGTGTTGTTACCTGAATGATCCACAGATTTTTTTGTGTTTTTTGTGTAGTGATAGCTGTTCGTGAGTCCCTTGTTTGTCCTGAACTGTTAAAATGTCTGCTGTTCTTCAGAAAAAATCTTTAGGTCCCACAAATTCTTTGTTTTTTCAGCATTTTTGTATATTTGAACCCTTTCCAGTAATGACTGTATGATTTTGAGATCCATCTTTTCACGCTGAGGACAACTGAGGGACTCATATGCAGCTATTACAGAAGGTTCAAACACTGACTGATACTCCAGAAGGAAACACAATGCATTAAGAGCCAGAGCCAACTTTTTAAATCTGAAGATCAGGGTAAATGTAACTTATTTTGTCTTCTGGGAAACATGTAAATATCTTCTGTAGCTTCTGAAGGGCAGTACTAAATGAACAAAATATGATATTTAGGCAAAATATGAAATCTTCATTCTGTTCAAAAGTTTTCACCCCCCGGCTCTTAATGCATTGTTTTACCTTCTGTAATAGTTGCATAGGAGTCCCTCAGTTGTCCCCAGTGTGAAAAGATGGATCCCAATTTCATATAGTCATTCATGGAAAGGGTTTAAACACACAAAAATGCTGAAAAACCAAAGAATTTGTGGGACCTAAAGGATTTTTTTCTGAAGAACAGCAAGCAAAATAACTGTTTAAAGATTGGCTTATAAGCTCTCCTTTTCTTTACATGTGCTATTCATGGCTATGAAAAAAATCACACTGCACACATACATACATGGTTGCACGCAGACTCAAACACACTCACATTTACACTTTGAGAAGAAAGACAAGCACTAACTTTTTTTAACAGGTGCTGAAAGATTCTCACTCAGGCAGAGGTCCAGGGCGGCCCATGCTACTGCAACCTGAAAGTTATAAAAGCACTCCTCCTGCCAAGTGGGATTTTAGAGGTTACGCTGAAAGTTTACGACAGAACACTTCACTCGACTGCGGTTAGCGAATGACAGGATAGATCGATACTTAATTGTAAAAGGCCTCGAAAGCGGTGGGGAAAAATCTGAGTTCTGTTAGTCTTTAAAGTGCATATCAAGGGAGTGCAAATGGCTTGAATGATTTCAGAAACGAAAGGGACGTGGGATGTGTCATTGTAAACCCTGTCTAAATCAATTTTCCCTGTGTTTATCTTTAAATAATTCAAAAGATCTAATAATACCATTTATCTCCAGGCTATTGGATTTTAAAATATGGTATTAATCACTTAAATATGGACCATTTTTATGAAACCGTTAGGTTGGATGGTTCGAAATGTTACAGACAGATGTGACTACCACAGTCATGTTTCAGCTTACTTTGGGTTTTGGTCCACTGGAAATATTCACAAACATTTAGGCATATGAGAAATGATGAACACAACCAAATTTGACATTCTTTATCCACCTTTTTCTTCCCGTAAGAGTGGGCGCAGCCTTTTGTAAATTTTATGGCTCTGGCTTCCGGTCTCATCCACGTCCAGCTATTTTTAGTTGTACAAAACAGCTCGTTTTGCTGCTTTGCTGATAATATAATGTATCATCTTAATTATGAACACACTGGTTTGTAGTGCAAACAGTTTTACCATTTACTGCACGTTGTTATTCTTCTCATTATTTTCCTATAGCGGCTAATGGACCGGAGGTTTCATCCATAGGCTTACTTCCACGTTAAAGAAAAAGGTGGATTTTTTGTGTGTGTGTAAGTCTGTAAGTGACTTTTTGCACATTTTATCATCCACCAAATGAAAAGCTTGATAAACTCATAAACATTTGAGTAACTTTCAACATTTGTCCCAAGTCATACATCTAGATGATCAGGTTCATGTCGCTAAAATGCAAGCCGTTATTAGTTTTCCCAGCCTGTATGAAGCTGCCCAGCGTTGTCAGGGGAACAGAATTGCGTTCAGTATCGAATTTGGGAATTCGAATACGGATGGGATCCGTATGTGGACAAATGCCAAACAGCTGTAGGGACTGGGAATAAATAAATTCAGATATTTTAAACAGGATTTGAGGTAATTGCGCGAGAACAGCTCCCTACAATTTAGACCAGGAGAGACAGGTGTGTGTGAGTGCTGGATGAGAGCGATATCAGAGACACGCACGTGAAGTCCAGTGGCATGTTTTTAGTGTTATGTTTATTAAAAGCAAGAAATATGTTCTCAAATGTTGCCCCTGTCCTTCACGCTGTGACTGCAGACTGAGAAAGATTGAAAGAGAGAAGCCAAGACAGCACTTGGACTTCATATCAACATCAGGGACATCTTAGATTAAAGGCTTCGTCACAGATTAAAAGGCAGCTTGCATTTCGTCATGTTTGCGTCCTTGAGGTCTATCAAACATTCATTTCCTTGCTCATTAACTGTATACTAAAAACAAATGTTTCGGCTCAACAACCCAAAAAAACGAATGCAACAGTTTACAACTCGAGAGAAAATTCTGTCATTAATTACTCACCCTCATGTCGTTCCAAACCCGAAAGACCTTCGTTCATCTTTGGAGTACAAATTAAGATATTTTTGATGAAATCCGAGAGCTTTCTGACCCTGCATAGACAGCAATGTAACTGACAAGTTCAAGGCCCAGAAAGGTAAAAAGTACATGAATACAATAGTCTATGTGACATCAGTGGTTCAACCATAATGTTATCAAGCTAAGAGAATACTTTTCGTGCACAAAGAAAACAAAAACAACAACTTTATTCAACAATTTCTTCTTTTTCAAGCAGGGGAATCTCCTGAAGACTGACCTTGTCTATGCAGGATCAGAAAGCTCTTGAATTTCATCAAAAATATCTTAATATGTGTTCTGAAGATGACCGAAGGTCTTATAGGTTTAGAACAACATGAGGGTGAGTAATTAATGACAAAATTTTCATTTTTGGGTGAACTTTAAGTTGTGGTAATAGGTGTATTAAATGTATAAAGTGATAAATAACAACATCAAACAATATGAAAAATATATACAGTTGAAGTCAAATCAAGTTTACATACACCTTGCACAATCTGCAAAATGTTAATTAATTTACCAAAATAAAAGGGATCATACAAAATGCATGGAATTTTTTTAGTACCGAACTGAATAATATATTTCACATAAAAGATGTTTACATATAGTCCACAAGAGAAAATAATATTTGAATTTATAAAAATGTATTGATCATTAATACTGAGTTGTTACCTGAATGATCCACAGATGTCTTTTTTTGTTTAATGATAGTTGTTCATGAGTCCCTTGTTTGTCCTGAACAGTTAAACTACCCGCTCTTCTTCAGAAAAATCCTTTAGGTCCTACAAATTCTGTGATTTTTCAGCATTTTTGTGTATTTGAATGTTTTCCAGCAATGACTGTATGATTTTGAGATCCAACCTTTCACACTGAGGACAACTGAGGGACTCATATGCAACTATTACGGAAGGTTCAAACGCTCACTGATGCTTCAGAACGAAACACGATGCTTTAAGAGCCGGGGGTGAAAACTTTTGAAAAGAATGAAGATGTGTACATTTTTCTTATTTTGCCTAAATATCAAATTTTTCCATTTAGTACTGCCCTTCAGAAGCTACAGAAGATGTTTCGCAGAATACTAAACAAGTTAAATTTACCCTGATCTTTAAATTCAAAAAGTTTTCACCCCCTTCTCTTATTGCATTGCTTGTCCTTCTGAAGCATCAGTGAGTGTTTGAACCTTCTGTAATAGTTGCATGAGTCCCTCAGTTGTCCTCAGTGTGAAAAGATGGATCTCAAAATCATACAGTCATTGCTGGAAAGGGTTCAAATACACAAAACACTGAAAAACCAAAGAATTTGTGGAACCCGAAGGATTTTTCTGCAAGGTGTATGTAAACTTTTGACTTCAACTGTATATTGTGGTTCTTTGCCATTTCATCAAGCCCTAGTCAAATCAAGAAAGCTTACTTGAGAAAGTTAGAAGTGCTCATTGCAGTAACATGCAGCTGTATACAGTTGCAGAGCTGAGATCAGGTTCAAGGTGGGAGTTCAAGGAGAATTCATTGTGTGAAGGTGGTAAGCCTCTCAAAGCAACTGATGCACACAAGCGTAAAGTGTTAACCGTTTTTCACGCTCTCCCTCGTTAAATTTAATGGCAACTTTCCATGTCACCTGTAACTCTCAAAAATGAAACTTAACACAATATAATCACTTCCATTCCCCCACCCGCGCCTCTCGTTCCCAGCAACACCTTGGCGCACTGGAATTTCGTGACCTACAGTAAGAGCGCTGTGTCAGACTTCACACGGGGGAACCAAGTCCGGAATGCGGCCCACACGTGGTCACAAATCTGATCAAGTGAAATTATTTTTAGCGATAATTAAAAATGCCAGTAATTAAACCTTTCTATATGAGGTTTTATCATTCTATATGAGGCTGAGCTACCCAATTACTACACAAGACTGTTGTGCAAAATTAATTTTCCATGCTGTCTTAACAAAGAGACATGCGTTAATAAATTCGCCCCATTATCAGCCATGAACTCCAGGACAGTAAAGGTCATCAGGCACATGAGGGTTAGCAGAGCCTTCTATTTTAGTTAATACCGCAAGCTATGCTGAGAGACTGTTTGAGATGCCACACTGCAAATCCCCTCCGTACCAAAGACAAATTATACTCCTTGTACAGTACAAGCCTGCAGACTAAAATGGTGAGATATATTGAGATAATATTTTGTGTTCACTACTGTTTGTTCAATCCAAATGACGTAAAAAACACAGTTACAGGCAATAAAACATCACATGCAATTTTTTAATCTAAATCAACTGATCAACGCTCTAAAAAAGTTGGATAAAGATGCATTTGTTAATGTTTAAAGACAAAATATAATTAAAATGATTTCTAAAAATTATTTATTTTGTTTTATTTGCAGTATGAGCCTTGAAAACGGTTTTGTGAAGTCGATGTAAAATTGAATAACATTTCTACTTGTTGATTTGGATATAGCACATTTCTACAATATATTTACTTTTATGTGAATGACACTCAAATTTGTGCATGATTCATGCATACAGTATTTCCCACTGAATATTGTTTTTAAGTCAAAATATGTGACATTAAATGCATTTGAAACTGTTTCATGTTGTTTTAAACCATAAATCTGAGCACGGCACTTGCCCCGTTAACCGATAGCTAGAAATGTTTTATAAGCGGTGGGGGTCGGTACGGTTGAAGTATTCAGACTCTGTTTCAGACCCTCGCTTTACACCAACAGGCCCGTGAGCTGTTTATTTTTCAGAGGGAAGACTGCAAAGAGTGTGGTTTTACAAAGCAAACTTTAATAAGATGCCTGTTGAAAGACGAGTGAAGGTGAATGTTAAGGAAAGCCATATAGATTTGGTCTGGTTGAGGGGGCCGTCATGCCACCCATATGGAGACTGGGGTCAACATCTTTGCTCCTCTTAACCTGCTTAGTCATTTTGGTTTCTGACTGCTGTCAGAATACAAGCATTCAAACGATGGCTTAACATTTTATGATTTTCACTTGTGGGTCGTGTCCCAAAAATGCAAGATAGTAATATTCATAAATATTTATAAAATAAATAAGTAAGTATTTAACTCTGCACAGCCTGACATATGAAATAATGATCAGAATCAATTTTTTAATCTTTTTTTTTATTATTTTTGTGAACCAGGATATTGAATCTTTAAATATTACCAAATAATATGAATAATAATACCAAATAATACCAAACCATTTTTAAATCAATATGTGATACATCAAGCTCTTGGCTTATAAAATACAGTATAGGTTCAAGGAAATATATTATATATTTCCTATTCTATATATATTCAGGTAAAAAAAAAAAAAACATGTTTAATTAAATTCAAGCTGAGAAAAAAAATATGCAATTTGATGCTGATATTTATATGGCCAAAAAGAAAAATCAAATTCTGATAGCTTGTAATAAAAATCAAGAACTTTTTAACAGTATAACAGACTACTTAAATAAAAAAGCATATACATATCCATTGTATCAGTTCGTCAAAATCCTGATGTATCATATTTGATACTTACATTTGAACATGTCAACATCTAAAACAAATTATGCATAGATAAGATAAGTCTAGAAGGGTATTACTGAATAAAACATTTTTAAAAAGGTAATTGCGATACCTTTACAAAAAAATTCAGAATTGTGAGATAAAAAGTTAAAAAATAAATAATTTGAAATTGCGAGTTATAAAATCAGATTTATGAGATATAAACTCGCATATAAACTTTTTTTCTCAGAACTGTGTGATGTAAACTTGAAATTGTGAGTTATAAAGTCAGAATTATGTGATATAAACTTGAAAAGTATATAGAAAAAAATTAAATATCTCACAACTTTATAACACAAAATTGCAAGTTATTAAGTCAGAATTGTGAGATATTATACTCGGAAATATCAGTCTTTTTCCCCTCAGAATTGGATTTTTTTACTTGCAATTGCAAGGTTTATATCTTACAATTCTGAGAAAAAAAGTCATAATTGCAAGATAAATCCTCGCAATTGCAAGGAAAAAAGTCATAATTGCGAGATATAAACTTGGAATTGTAAGAAAAAAGTCAGAATTGCGAGAAAACAGACAGAGTTGTGAGATATAAACTTGTAATTGTAAGAAAAAAGTCAGAATTGTGAGAAAACAGTCAGAACTGTGAGATATAAACTCACAATTGTAAGAAAAATCTCAGTATTGTGAGATATTAACTCGCAATTCCAAGAAAAAAGTCTGAATAGCGAGACAAACTCGCAAATGTAATAAAAAAGTCTGAATTGCAAGATATAAACCGGCAATTGCGAGAAAAAGTCAGAATTGTGTGACATTCTGACTTTTTTCTCACAATTCTGACTTCATAACTCGCAATTGCGAGAAAAAAGTTACATTTAAAATAAAAAAGTCAGAATTGCAATTGCAATTATAAGAAAAATCAGAATTGGGTGATATAAACAATTGTACGAAAAACAGAGTTGTGAGAAAAAAGACCTCATATCTCACAATCTCACAATGAGAAAAAAGTCAGAATTGCGAAATATAAACTTGCAATTGCAAGAAAAAAGTCAAATTTGCAATAAATAGTCCGAATTGCGAGAAAAAAGTCTGAATCGCGAGGAAAAAAGTCTGAATTGTGAGTTTATATCACATAATTATGACTTTATAACTCGCAATTGTGGGTTTATATATCACAATTCTGAGAAAAAACACCAGAATTGCAAGATGCAAACTTGAAAAAAGTCAGAATTGTGAGATAAAAAGTCGCAATACCTTTTTAAAATTCTTTCTTCAGTGGCGGAAACGGGCTTACATATAAACCTAAGGTACATTGGTCCAGTAAGTGTTCATCTTGAAGTATTTCTAACAATATAAATGTTACTCTTAAGCTTACTCTGTAAAAATCATTCAGCAGAAAGATAAGTGCCGCCACTTGACATCCCATGTAAAATAGGTCTTTAAGCAAAACCAGCACTGCTTTATATAGCGGTTCTGCACAGATTGTGCATGTGCGCATTCATAATCGCATGCCACTACACAAGTGTGAGTACATGTACGTGTGTAACACAAGGAAAGTCCTAATTCCTTGTTGCGCGTCCCATCTCTTTTGCACAGCCGTGCGCAGCGTATCTAATTGCACCACTTCCTAGTGAGATATTACACATATGCACATGCCCTGGCCGGATATTTTAAGCCGGACCTTTTGGAGGGATGAAAGTAAATACAGTGCTGAGTCCATCAGATCCCGCTGCCACACCCAAAACCCTCTCTGATTTCTGAACGCTGTGAAAAACCCATCCAGATTAAGCCTTTCTGACACCTTTTATATGTTAATACCACTTACAGTCATTAGCAAGTCCAAGATCAATTATTCACTGGGGTTCCCGGTATCTTACTGTTGTTTCCAATGAGATGAGTTCATAGATATCCAATACTTTCAGCTGTGCTTTGATGTGCTCGATAGAACTGTGAGACTATGGGTAAATGCTGCAGGATATCCAGGCCACATTCTCTGCCCACTTAAGACTTTGAGCATGCGAAGGCAGGTCAGAGTTCACCAAACTTGAACTTTCATTCGTAAAGGAATGCAAAACCTCTGTGAATGAGCTTGCGTTTATAGTTACACGTTTGCATGCATGTATGAACTGACATCAATGAAGCACAAAGTCTAATAGCCACACTTTTTGATTGAAAAGTTTGTTTAAAGGCATAGTTCACCCCAAAAAT
The DNA here is from genome assembly GCF_049309525.1 of Garra rufa. NCBI lineage: Eukaryota > Metazoa > Chordata > Actinopteri > Cypriniformes > Cyprinidae > Garra > Garra rufa. The sequence continues at coordinate 44,846,527 of NC_133376.1, read as the reverse complement.
GAAATTATTTACCCTAAAGTCCTTCCAAACCTGTTCATTATCAGAACACAAATTAAGATATTTTTGATGAAATCCAGGAGCTTTCTGACCCTGCATAGACAGCAACGCAACTACCATGTTTAGGGCCCAGGTAGTAAGGACATTGTTAAAATAGTCCATGTGACATCAGTGGTTCAACTGTAATGTATGAAGCTACGAGAATACTTTTTGTCCACAAAGAAAACAAAAACAACTACTTTATTCAACGATTTCTTCTCTTCTGTATCAGTCTTTGACGCGCGTTCACATAATGCAAAAATGTGAAAATTCACTGAAAACGTACTCTATCTATAATATTGTTTTCTCCGGGAGAAAAATCTTGCCTTAAAATTCCTTAATAATAATAATCATCATTATAATTATAATAAAAATAATAGTAAGGTATGGGTTAAAAAAATACAGCATTCTCCAAATTAAAGCAGACTGATATTTCACTATATATTTTTACAAAAAATTTGAAAAATTTTTAATTTTTTAAAATTTAAATCACATTTTTAAGGTCTGGGAGTCAAAGGCTTTCACAATAAAAAATAATGGCAACAATTGAATAAATAAATAAAATTAAAGCAGACTGATAATTTAGTATATATTTTTCAAAACATTTTAATATTTTTTTTAAGATCAGTTTTGGAGGTATGGGTTGTCAAAGGCTTTCATAATAAAAAAAATAATGGCAAAAATCATTATAATAATAATAAGGTATGAGTTAAAAAATACAGCACTCTCCAAATTAAATCAGACTGATATTTTACTATATATTTCACAAAATATTTAAAAAAAAAATTTTTAATTAAATTTTTAAGGTCTGAGTTGTCAAAGGCTTTCACAATAAAAATAATGGCAAAAATCAAATAAATAAATGAATGAATGAATAAATAAATATATAAATATAAGGTATAGGTTAAAAATACAGCATTCTCCAAATTAAAGCAGACTGAAAATTTACTATATATTTCTCAAAACACTTTATTTATTTATTTTTTTATAAGATTTTTGAGGTATGGGTTGTCAAAGGCTTTCAAATAATGGCAAAAATCTCTATAATAATAATAATAATAAAGTATAGATTAAAAAATACAGAATTCTCTAAATGACAGCAGTCTGATATTTTACTATACATTTGATTTCACGAAACATTTTAATATTTATTTAATAAAAATTTTAAGGTATAGATTATCAAGGGCTTTCACAATAAAAAATAATGGCGAAAATTGCTATAATAATAATAACTATTATTATCATTATTATAAGGTGTGGGTTAAAAAATACAGCATTCTTCAAATTAAAGCAGACTGATATTTTACTATATATTTCACAAAACATTTTTAAAAAATTAATCAAAATTTTAAGGTATGGACTGTCAAAGGCTTTCACAATAAAAAATAATGACAAAAATCATTATAACAATAATAATAATACAACAGTATCACAAATGCAAAAATGTGAAAATTTGCTGAAAACGTACTCAATCCATAATAATGATTTTTCCAGGTGAAAATGCTTTTTTACTCCATAAGACATTAATTGATGGACTGGAATTTACTTGTGGATTATTGTGATGTTTTTATCAGCTGTTGGACTCTTATTCTGATGGCACCCATTCAGTACAGAGGATCCATTTTTGTTGAGCAAGTGATGCAATGTTAAATTTCTCTAAAGCAGATGAAGAAACAAACTCTTTTACATCTTGAAAAGAAAATAATTTTTCATTTTTTGGTGAACTTTTCTTTTGATCAAAAAGTCCTGGTATATCAGTAACAATCTCTGCTGTTTGATCTACAGGAACAGATTTGAGGCTATGAAGCATTGTTTAGATCAGATTTAAGACTAGATCAAGAAATTGTTTGTTATTTTTCTGTGCAGCATGCGTAAGATTTCAGCAGGTGGTCCACGAGCAGGACTTTTGAGGATGAGAATAGACTAAACCTGGAATGCATTTATATTTATGCATTTGGCAGATGCTTTTATCCAAAGCGATTTACACTGCATTCAAGAAACACATTTGATCAATTCATGCATTCCCTGGGAACTCAACTCACATTCCTAATGCAATGCTGTGCTGTTTGAGCTACAGAATCACAACAAACTGGACACAGATAATCCTAGTCCATTTACACAAAGTATTAGTTTGTTGAAAAACAAATCAATTCATCTGCATTTCTTCAAATGAATTAGCCATTAAACAAGACAAAGAGACCCCTGGCTTCAATCAGTCACTACAAAACACACACCACACCTACAGCTCAGATGTTTCCTGAATAGACTTGTGCGTGTTGCACGGTGATGACTCAGAAAAAAGGGTGATGATAGACAATAAATCCTCAGGGCAATGAATGTAGGAAAGGGGAGAAATGTGTCCCTGACCTTGTCCAACCTTTCCAAGGACTAAATAGAGTGAAGGAGAACATGCAAGTCTGAAAAATGAGCCAGGGAGATGTGACCGAGGTAAAGACCTCTCGTGCTTTCATTTGAGAGGTACAGCTTGTTGTCAAACAGGGCCTGGTGTTTGGTGGAAATGGGTGATAACAGATGGGGAATCGTTTAGCATGCAAGGACAACCATCTCAGTCGACAAGTAATTAGGGAGAACTCACTCTGCTGTGGAAATGAATAGAGGAAGAAGGAATGAAATAAGCTATGTGGTTAAGGAGAAATACATGACAAGGACCCCCGGCAACTCCTGCAGGTAAGAAAAAACCTTACACTTGTAGTTAGCATGGTCAATCATTTCCCATTTTTAAAATGGGACCTCTTCAGAGGTGTGTTCAATAATAGTAAAAAATAAAATAAATTATATTTAAATCAAACTGTGTTATGCGAGTTGTCAAAAGTTTTCACAAGAAAAAATACAGCATTCAAATTAAAGCAGACTGATATTTTACTATATATTTCACAAAACATTTTAATAATGTTTTTTTTTTTTTAATTTTAAGGTCTGGGTTGTCAAAGGCTTTATAGAAAATAATGGCAAACATCTCTTTTATAAATAAAAAATAAATACATAAATAAATACAGCAATCTACAAATTAAAGCAGACTTATAATTTACTATATATTCAAAAAAACATTTTAATAAATTTTGACATCAAACTTTTTAGGTATGGGTTGTCAGAGGCTTTCATAATGAAACATAATGGCAAAAATCGATATAATAATAATAATAAGGTATGAGTTAACAAAAATACAGGATTCTCCAAATTAAAGCAGTTTGATATTTTACTACATATTACATAAAACATTTTAATATTTTTTAAATACATGGTTTAAGGTCTAGGTTGTCAAATACTTTCAAAATAAAAAAGAATGGCAAAAATCCCTTAAATAAAAATAAAATAAAATAAATAAATAAATAAAAGCGGTCTGATATTTTACTTTTAATAATGTTTTTTATAAAAAAAATTAATCTCTGGGTTGTCAAAGATTTTTAAAATAAAAATATAATGGCAAAAATCCCATAAATAAATAAATAAAAGCAGTCTGATATTTTGCTATATATTTCACAAAACATTTAAATAATTTTTAAATTACATTTTTAAAGTCGGGGTTGTCAAAGACTTTCAAAATAAAAAATAATGGCAAAAATCCCATAAATAAATAAAAGCAGTCTGATATTTTACTCTATGTTTTACAAAACATTTTAATAATTTTTAAATTAAATTTTAAAGGTTGGGGTTGTTAACTACTTTCAAAATAAAAAATAATGGCAAAAAATCCCTTAAATAAATAAATAAATAAATAAAAGCAGTCTGACATTTTACACTATATTTAACAAAACATTTTAATAATTTTTAAATTAAATTTTAAAGATTGGGGTTGTTAACGACTTTCAAAATAAAAAATAATGGCAAAAAATCCCTTAAATAAATAAATAAATAAAAGCAGTCTGATATTTTACTATACATTTCACAAAACATTTTAATAATTTTTAAATATTATTACATTATATTATATTATTACTATATAAAATATAATTGCTAAAAATGGCTATAACAAAAATAATAATAATAATAATAATAAGGTATAGGTAAACAACAGTATTCTCCCAATTAAAGCAGTCTGATATTTTATTTCACAAAACATTTGAATAATTTTTTAAATTACATTTTTTAGGGTCTGGGTTGTCAAAGACTTTTAAAATAAAAAATAATGACAAAAATCCCATAAATAAATAAATAAATAAAAGCAGTCTGATATTTTACTCTATATTTTACAAAACATTTTAATAATGTTTTAATTAAATTTTGAGGTCTGGGTTGTCAAATACTTTCAAAATAAAAAGTAATAGCAAAAATAAATAAATAAAAGCAGTCTGATATTTTACTATATATTTCACAAAACATTTTAATAATTTTTAAATGACATTTTATAAGGTCTGGCTTTTACAACAATATAAATAAAGAGATAAATAAATCTCCAAATGAAAGCAGTCTGATATTTTCCTTAGGATTTCATAATAAAATATGATGGCGAAAAAAAGTATGGATTAGGAAAATACAGAATTCTCCAAATTAAATCAGACTGGTAATTTAGCATATATTTGACAAAACATTTATTTATTAAATTTTTTTTAATCCAATTTTTGAGGTATGGGTTGTCAAAGGCTTTCGCAATAAAAAATAATGCCAAAAATCGCTATAATAACAATAATATTATTAATAACAAGAATTACTATAAGGTATGGGTTGAACAAAATTAAAGCTTTTCATAAATTATAGCAGAATGAAAAATAATAAACAGTTCAATAAAGTTGAAGATGAGTTGAAAAGCCTATCCTGTCATTTTTCTCACATTTTATTCTGTTTCTCCCGCAGAGACTTCAATCATGCTTTTACAGTGCTTTTGCATCCTTTTTGGACTCTATGGGTGAAATAAAGCCTTCCAGGTTTTAACCTATTCCTCTCATCAGTGTCCTTCCAGACAGCTCCTGTAGGGGGCGACACTATAACCTGCACAGTGGCTTTGAGAGCTTTGAGCTCACGTCTGTTGTAGAGACAGAAATACTTCTCCCTCTGATCCTGCCTGCCAGGACCGCTCCAAACGCTTCAGGTTTCAGGTGGCAACCATTGCTTCTAAAATGAAAGGGTCTCACCTTACAGTTCGGTGCCTCTGTTGGGCCTTCTGCGGCACTACCCACACAAACAAACAGAAATACACACTCACACAGACGCATACTTGGGGCCCCTTCACACACACACACTCACGCTCAGAACCTATAAACAGATGCTTGCGACCTCCCTCTTGTCCTGCGACATCAATATCTCCCCTCAGATGTAAACCCGCATGCATTTATGGAAACACTGGATTTTATAAGCACCACGACTCGATGTAAAGAGCAATTGTGACACAGAAAAAGTTTCTCAATGCACCCAAACTCAAGTTACCGCCAACCCCATGTTTAACAACCACATTTTGAGACACAAAACTCTCTGAAACCACCGATTCATCAATATGCAACAGCTCTGCATTTTCACCTCCGCTCTGTATTTGAAATCACAATTGCAAATGCACAAAGCTGCGTAAAGTGATCTATAATCATGGCAATTTGTAACTGCTTTAAGAAACCCTGATGTTTATTCGAAGTTTTAGAGCTGGTTTGACTTCCCAACTCCACTCAGTCAACATTATCACTGAAATAAACTCTAAAAGCATGAAAGGCTGATTATTTGAGTTCATACAATCATTATCCAGTGGTTGCAAAATGCTTAAATTGACTAATCAGAATCTAATATTCCTCAATTAGTTACAAATCTGATCTCCAAATCTCCACTTTCAGTCCTCCAATCTGTCCATCTGCAACTCATTTACTCTCCTCTCCTCTTATTCACATCCCAGTTTTGCAATCGCTGTTCAAGAACAAGACAGTGATGAATTTATCACAGCTTCTCTCAGGTTTCATCTCAGAGTGATGTTCCCATGTTTTGCAACAGAACAGTCCGTTATGAGAGCAGATTCACGGACGTACCTGGAGGACAGTTGCAGTCTTGAGTCACGTCTCTCGCCACACGCAACTTCGGCATTTCTTCGGTCAGCCTCTGAAATGTGATAAACAACACGGAGAAAAGGAGTTAGTCATATTTGAGGTAGATTAAAAGGTCAAATGTTACAAATATGAATAAATTCATATTGATTGAGCAGTAATCTGAATACTGAAGAGACAAGTTATGTTGTTTTACAGGTTTGTAATTTATATTGTAATTTTAATATATTACAATATATATATAATACACTACCAGTCAAAAGTTTTTGAACAGTAAGATTTTTTTAATAAGTGTCTTCTGCTCACCAAGCCTGCATTTGATCCAACGTACAGCAAAAACAGTAAAATTTTGAAATATTTTTACTATTTAAAAAACTGTTTTCTATTTGAATATATTTTAAAAAGTAATTTATTCCTGTGATCAAAGCTGAATTTTTAGCATCATTAGAAGTCATACAGAAATCGTATCATACAGAAATCATTCTAAAACACTAAAACAGTTTAGTACAGTTTATCAGGATTCTTTAATAAATAAATAGAACAATCCAAAGATCAGCATTTATCTGAAATAAAAAGCTTTTTTAAGATTATACACTATACCATTTAAAAGCTTGGAGTCAGTATAATTTTATTTTTTTGGGGGGAGATCAATACTTTTATTCAACAATGATGCTTTAAATGTATCAAAAGTTATGATAAAGACATTTATAATGTCACAAAATATTTTTATTTCAGACAAATGCTGTTCTTCTCGACTTTTATTTCATCAAAGAAACCTGAAAAATTGAAAACTCGCTGTTTTCAACATCATAATATTTTTTTGCAGCAAATTAGAATGATTTCTGAAGGATCATGTGACTGGAGGAATGATGCCAAAAAAATCAGATTTGAAATCACAGGAATAAATTACAAATTGTAATTTTTTTTTTAATGTATTTTAAAATACATTCAAATACAATATAGAAAACTATTTGTATAGAAAACTGTTATTTTAAATAGTAAAAATATTTCAGAATTTAACAGTTTTTGCTGTACTTTGGATCAAATAAATGCAAGCTTGGTTATTTTTCGTGGTTTTACTATAGTAAAAGTGTAGTAACCATGGTTTTCTGGCATACTCATTTATTTCATTACCATATAACCACAGTTTTACTACAAATACCATGGTTAAACTACGGTTGATGTAGCAAAACCACAGTTAATTTGGTTAACTGTTAACCATGTTTTATTTGTAGTAAACCCATGATCAATTTTCTTAAGGGTCAACATAATAATGACTGGGAAAGCATATACATTGCATTCACTTAACAAAAATAATATTTTTTACTACAAGAATTTAACAGTGGAAGGAAAATAAATTAGCAAAAATAAATAAATTAAAATAAATTAGCATAATCACGCGCATTTATTTATATAAAAATCACTCTTACCACATAAACGCACCTGTTGCTGCACATGCAGAATTATATTTAAATCTATAATAATCCTTACGATAGATAGATAGATAGATAGATAGATAGATAGATAGATAGATAGATAGATAGATAGATAGATAGATAGATAGATAGATAGATAGATAGATATGATTGTGACTGGAGTAATGATGCTAAAAATTCAGATCACAGGAATAAAATACATTTTAAAATATATTGAAATACAGTATAGAAAATAGTTATTTTAAATAGTAAAAATATTTCAAAGTTTTACTGTTTTTAATATACTTTGGATCAAATAAATGCAGGCTTGGTGAGCAGAAGAGGTGTATATTCTGTAATTCTTCCCTTACGATAGATAGATAGAGCAGGCTGTGCTTTGGTTAATTATAACTTAATGAGAAAATCAGTCTAAATTAAATAACAGAAACACGTGAAACAGTAGAACGAAACAAACATTTGAATGATATCGCAGCTTTCATTCATGAAGAAATAAAACGCTTGCCTCTTGTAAGAGTGTTTCAAAGGATTTCCGCAGTTCTTGAGGAACAGAGACGTCCTTGGGTGATTCTTGACAGATGTCAGTCATCTTTGTCTCCAGCTCGCGGAGCCTGCTCTCCATCTGATGCGTTTTGAAAGTCATGAGAAAACACACCGCTATTGAGCTCAGCGATAACACTAAACACACCACGGTTGGAAAAGACACCAAATAACGCTGATAAAGCGGTTTCGCCGCATTCTGTTTGCTTTCTGTATTTCCGTCCGCAGATTGATCCATGCTGGAAAAACTCTTCAGTTAGTTTCCGATAGTAAGATCACTTTTTAGTATTGATCAGTTCTTGATCGATGAGATGAGGCTGTCAGACTGAGCAGCGCGGAGCAGTACACGGTGCTTTGAACAGCATGAGCGCGTCTCAAATCCTAGTACGCGGACTATCTAGTGAACAGCGTTTTTGGCCATTGCGCGCGTCTGTGACGTACGAGTGTGCTGTCTAGATAGGGCGGTCATTAGACATTGACATTCCTCTGACATTCAGCGTGGTGTGTGAGAGTGAAACGAGCGTGAAACGACTAGCGGAGAGCGTCCAGAAGCAGCTGTGAACAATCTGTGTGAGATTTCTGGTTGTTTTCTCCACACGTAAGATAAGTGTGAGAATTAGCCTATGCAATCTTTCGTGGAGAGACATTTTAAAATTAATTTCTTTAGGAAGGGACGCATCAGTTCAGTTCCAAACTGTCAAGCGTCATCTTTTCGGCAATATATAGGCTACGTAAATTCGACAAATAATGCCAGTATTAATGTATTCGTCTATGCTTCATTCGATGACAATAACGAAAAGTGATTAAAGCAAAGGATTCCCGCTATGTTTACCTCCTTCGAATGCGTAATTGTAACTTTTGTGCTTAGTTAAATGTTTGAAAACCAATGTATTATACTTATTACATGTATTATATACACCAAACGACCCCTAAACCATGTTTTGATTGTCCCCCATCGACAGAACTTTATAATCCCGTATGCCTAGAAGCAGAAATACATTCTGTATGTAAAGATTGAGTTGTAATCTACCGCCCCCTATTGACCACATGAGAACAATACACATCTATGAGACACGATTTTAATTGACTGATTTTATTTAAAAGTCAAGGAAACTCAAGACATTTACAAAGATCACGTCCATATTGATAATGCTAACAAATGTGACTATTATGATACATATGCAATACACTAAAACCTTGCCCATTCAAGTTACACATTATTTTCGTTATTTTCACGTTATGCAGTTAACACAAGTACAATCAATAGAGAACTAAAGAGCAAAACGTCACGAACCCTAAACCAAAAAACAAGCACAATAAATATAAACGAGAAGAGAGCAGTGTGTGATCTATACAGAGGACTGATGCAGTCAACTGAAACAGCCTCTCTTAGAGAGGAGCTATAGCAAAAAGCAAGAGAATCCCTTTTTGGTTTATTTCTTGCTCTTCCTGATCGAGTCTAAAAAAGGGTGTTTGATGGCTTCGTCCAGGGTGATCCGCTTGGTGACGTCATATTCAAGCATCCTCTCTATGAGATCAAACAGCTGTGCATGGTCGGAGCTACTGGAGACCAAGTATTGCTGCAAGAAATTAAAAACCGATTAGCATTTCTGAAGTTGTTTGTTTCTAGAAGTCTTAACAGCTTCATGTAAAAACAAAACCCTCAACTGACCAAAAACCAACATGAGTTGTAAAACAATTTTAAGAATGAAAAACTTACTCTCAGCGGCTTGCACTGCTTTCTAACATAACGTCCAGAGGAGCTGTGAACATCCCAGTCCAGCTTATCATGGTGAACATATCTCTTCTTCCTGCATACAGAAAAAAAAAAAAAAAGAATTTAGATTGTTTTCATACAGTAACATGAGAATGTGAAATCAAAGCTAACATCAGACAAAAGTTCAAATAAAAGTCTAGCAATTTCTCCACAGAAGATCAAACTAAGAAATAATTAAGAAAATGCTTTTAAGAAACTACAAACAAGATTTTGCCTCATTTTTCAATTTATGAATTTTCAGGATTTCTACAACAATTTCACTCAGGAAGAGAAATTTCTGATCATATATGCAGAGTTCAATATATTATAGAGTACAACTAAATCAATTTGAATAATTGTAGAACATGTAGATTTTTTTTCTATTTACATGATTTTTTTCCCAGAGCTACACTACCAGGCAAAAATGAATGTTTCTTCTGCTCACCAAGCCTGCATTTATTTAATCCAAAGTTAAGCAAAAACAGTAAAACTGTGACAATTTTACCAATTAAAACTGTTTTCTATTTCTATAGAATCTAATTTATTCCTGTGATCAAAGCTAAATTTTCAGCATCATTACTCCAGTCTTCAGTATCACATGATCCTTCAAAAATCATTTTAAGAAACATACAACATTCATGAAACATACTATCATCAATATTTAAAACAGTCAAGTAAATTTTTTTCAGGATTCTTTAATGAACAAAGAGTTTGTTTTTTTGGGGGGGAATACATTATGGAAATTAAAATTCAGCAAGGATGTTTTAAACTGATTAAAAGTGATAGACATTTATAATATTACAAATGATTTTTATTTCAGACAAATTATGTTCTTCTGAACTTTCTGTTCATCAAAAAAATATTTTTTCAGCCGTTTTTAACATTATAGTAATATTTTTGAGCAGCAAATCAGAATATTAGAATGATTTCTGAAGGATCACGTGACTGGAATAATGATGCTAAAAATTCAGCTCTGAAATCACAGGAATAAATTACATTTTAAAAAAATATTCAAATACAAAACATTTATTTTAAATAGTAAAAATAGATTCCTTCAAAATACATTCAAAAATGTCGTTTTTGCTGTAATTCACTGTTAGTGTAAATTAGTGTTAAAATACCTCATATTGCCACAAACCCTGCGAAAACGCAGCAATTAAATATTTAATACAAACATTAAAATTACCTTGTTTTCTGCAGCATGTGTGTTGGTATGGGACCCAGCACTCGCTCCATCATGGCCAGATGCTCTTTACTATCATGTGTCTGTAATTTCAAAAACCAAACTACTAAATAAGTGCTGAATCAACAAGCCATTTTGAGTTAAACTAGTTTGAAGATAATGACCTGAAACAGAGTCGATCCCAGATAATACTCGATAAGAATGCAACCCACACTCCAAACGTCACAGGAATGACTCCAGCCCAGATCTGATAGAAACAGACGGATATCTCTGTTATAGCTCATAATATATGCAATCATAGCAAGTGTGTTTATTGTACCTCAGAATGTATAAATAAATACAATGCATCCATAACTGCTTACCCAGAATAACCTCTGGAGCTCGGTAATGCCGTGTGGACACCACAGAAGTGTGATGCTCATGTTCGTATGTTGCATTCCCAAAATCAACTACTTTCACATCGGGATTCTTCAGAGTCCTCTCATCCCTCTTCTACAATTTTAAACATCACAATTAATTAATGCACAATACATGGAGACAGATCACATCTGAATCAATGCTGTTTATGTAATAAACCCTAATGAAATCACAAAGGCACAAAACTTTATACTATAAAATATTATTATTCATAGTACATGAATAATAACTAAAACAGCACTGGTCTGAATAAAGTCAATGTTTCTCCTTACCATTTTTGGATTGTACTTGATGTCATACTCTGAATTAATGAAGAGGATGTTCTCTGGTTTCAGGTCAGTGTGTGTCAGCTTATTCTTGTGAAGAACTAAGACACAAAGAAACGCAACAGATTACATCAATGTTTAGTCCAAAATACACACCGAAAAAACTGCATTTAAACAAGAGCAGTGACTCACATCTGACTGCTCTGATGATCTGGTAGGCCATGTGCCTGATGTGGTTGATAGAGAAGGGCTGAAAGCTATTTTCCTTTAGAAAATCATACGTACTCAAGCCCAGCAGCTCAAAAGCGATGCAGATGTGCCCGTGGTGATCAAACCAGTCATACATCCGCACACAAGCACTGGAGAAAGAAAATATGGATATGAAATACTGCATTGCTAATATGTGGTCTGGACTTCTATACAGCCAAGAGTCTGTACATTTCAAATTAAGTTTGATATATCACACAGCCATGCTTCATGGAGGCATTAATTACTTAAGATTTTTCTTATCTGCTTTCGCAGGCACTTACTATCGTCTGTCACAGTCAAGTGAGTTAATCTGCTCCAGCACCTCAACCTCAGACAGAGCCGCATCACGATAGCGATCAATGTTTTTAATGATCTTCAGCGCAATGCGAGCTCCTCCCCTGCAACAACACCACACAGTAATATCATTAACACACAAGAAAACACAAATGCCTACATTTATAATCAGACACCTAAAGGGATAGTTCACCCCCAAAAAAATTAAATTCGGTCATTAATTACTCAACCTCATGTCAATCCAAACCCGTCCAACCTTTGTTCATCTTTGCAACACGTATTAAGATATTTTATCAAATCTGAGGGTTCTCTGACTAGGGATGCACAATATTATCGGAATCGACCGATAATGGCTATGAATGTAAATATCGGCATTGGCCCGATATGAATAATGATGCCGATATGTCCTGCCGATAAGAGGAATAGCTCACGTGCTCAGGGTGTGCTAGCGATTAGATCATATCAGCAGTGTGGTTCATTCTTTAAGCAAAGTTTTACCTATAGGATTACATTAACTTTTTTCAGATCACTGCATATAATCTGAGAATGCACGTACAAAATGACACATTCGGTGTGATAGAGTAAACCGTAATAGCATGTGCAGTGGCAGCAGCGGCAGCCTACCCTGGGTCCCAATACCATTTGGTAAAGAGGTTTTAATTCTGTAGGGGGTGCTATTGGGCTACTTCTAATAAAATTCAAGTAAAAAACACAATATTTAGACTGTGTTTCTGATTACATTAATAAGTAACTGATGTCATAATATCATGAGTATTACTTTGACTAAGCACTAAAAGCTCTCAGATAACATCAAAAATATCTTAATTTGTGTTCTGAAGATGAACGAAGGTCTTACGAGTTTGGAACGACATGAGGGTGAGTAATTAATGGCAATTTCCTTCCTTTAATCAACCCAAGCATTTTTTTTCAAAATAACCAACATTTAAAGCTAACTTTTTTTTTTCTTGAAGGACTAGTGAAAAATGAAAATTTGCTGAAAATGTATTGACCCTCAGTCCAATAAAGATGTAAATGAGTTTGTTTCTACATCAGAACAAATTTAGAGAAATTTAACATAACATCACTTGCTCACCAATGGACCTCTGTAGTGAATGGGTGTCAGAATGAGAGTCCAAACAGCTGATAAAAAATAAATAAATAAATAAATAAATCTCCACTCCATCAATTAAGACACTTTGATCTGTGCATATTTTTTTCCTGATTCATACAGAACAACTTTCTTACTGGAGAAAGCAAGATTATGGAAAGAGGACTTTGATAGACTGGAGTCGTGTGGATTACCTATGGATTATTGTGAAGCTTTTAAATCAGCTTTTTGGACTCTCGTTCTGATGGCATCCATACACTACAAAGAATCTATTGTTAAGCAACTGCCAAATCTAATCAAATAAAGAAACATATCTACATTTTGGGTGGCCTACAGGTCAATTTTGATCAAATTTTTCATTTTTGGGAGAACTATTCCTTTAAATTGAACAATCCATACACCTTTTTTTTTTTTTTTTTTTTTTTTACATTTTTTGTCCCTGTAATTCTTAATCAAAATAAAACAGCATGTGTATTTAAGATTGTAACAATACCAAAATCTCACAATAATACCTTGATATAAAGTCCACGATACGATATCTATAGTAATATTTTTTTAAAGACAAATTAAAATTTTGTATATCAAGTTAAATTATTCTATCGAATACACTTTTAGAGTTCAAAATTAAGAGCTTTAACCCATGTTCTTAACTAAGAAAATTTAAGTCAGAAAACAGTCAGTGAATTGACTTGTACCTGAACTTTAAAGGGGACTCAACCCTCTAATTAGTTATGGTATACTAAGTGTAAATTACATTCACACTGGTGTTTTAGGAAACCAAACAAATTAGATAATAATAATAATAATAATAATAATAATAATAATAACAACAACAACAATATTCCTATTACAGTAACAGGTATACATTGTAAATCAATTGCACTGTAAAATTAAATTTAATAAGTATATTACTTTTGCTTTACACTACAGTAGTAAAATTACAATATTTCTTTCCTAATTTCTACACTTGTAAGAGGTTTTGAATTTGGACTGCAGTAACTTTATCCATTTAAACACTAGCTGTCAGCAATTCATACTGCACTTTTAAGCATTTATGATGGCAAATTCCAGCTTCACTCAAAACAGGCTTACAAAAACGTGCCTTACTACAAATCTAGTGAAATGACATAATCACCTGCCCAATAATACGTTGAAAGTTTAAATATTTTAAGAATCTACACATTTTGATCAGAACACCTATCGTTTCATAATGTGACCACTATGATGTCGAGACAGTTTTGCTCAATATCGTGACACCATGATATTGATAATACCATTACATTTCCAGTATTTGTAATAATCAGTTTCACTTTAATGTACACCACAATGCAAGAAAAGATGTTGCTTTTTCCATTTTCCATTGCAACCTTTAAATATCAGTTTTGAAAAGTGATATTAATTATTAAAAACACAAATGCAATAAATTGGCAAGAAGACTTACTTTTCATGATCAATGCACTCCACCACTTTGCCAAAGGCTCCCTCTCCAAGTGTGCACACAACCTCATCTAAGGGTTTAAAGAAAGCATGTTAGAAACATGAAATTGCCACAATTGTTCATCAAACCATTTCAAAAGAATTCGCTGCGTTTTGGAACACTCAACTTAGAAAAGCAATGCATAAATAAATAATCGACGAACATAAGACAATACTAGACTGGTGATACACACATCAGGATAAGTCTAAGTTGTTCTGTCACAACTGCATTTATCAGGACCCCAAAATTAGCGTGTAAAATTAGTCTGACCCCAAAACAGAAAATAAACAGTGAAAGAAATGAAAAGATACAGAAGAGAGACAGAAAAGTGTGTATTCTATACATCTTGCTCTCAGCATGTCTCCACTGTGATAGATCAGGTGCCCCTCCTCATCATCCTCAATACTCCTGGATCTTTTCCTGCGATGGCTCCTCTGGGGTTTCGGACCACCGCCATCATCATCATGATCACCACCATCATTAACCCAAGAGAATCGGGGGGGACCAGAACGCGCCATTCATTCAATCACGAGTGGGGGGGAAGTGATTCGGCCCATTCAGATACCCGCAGCAGCCAGGCCCGGCCACAGGGAGCAGCCAACGCAAATTCAGCCCACGAGATACACACAGGGGCCCACCACATCGTGTGTGTTACAGAAGAAAAACAATGGCAACATATTTTCAGTTGAGATACTTTCTCAGACCAGTAAGTAGACAATTATAACAATTCATCATTGAAAAACATTCTAGATTTTTATCCCCCCTTCATGAATGAGCTTTATGCGCTGTGGAGATCAAACTAACGTTCTATATCTTGAGTAAGAACCCTCTTATTATGTCATAATTTTAGCGTAATAATTTCATCCAACATTCTTCCTGTCATTCATTCAGACAATACTGGAAATGAGGAACTCCCACAGTGCATATAACAAGAAAGAAGGCACAGAAAGCACACATTTGCCATGGCAATGGGAGACAGACAGTGGTCATACCGGGTCAGAGTGATGGTGCGAGCGTTGGCGCCGGTGTCTGTGCCGGCTGCTCCGTCTGCTGTTGCCAGAGGATTTGCTGTAATGGTGCCAGTCTCTGTCACGATCCCGGCCTCGATCTCTCTCACGGCATCTGGATCTGTCCCGGTCTCGATCTCTCTCCTTGTCTTTACAGGCACCTCGGCTGTCATCCTCATGGTCTCTGAATACAGCTCGCCTGTCTTTAGATTCCAGTCTTTCATTTGAGTTCCTAGTCTCAAGGTAATGCCTATAAAGAAAATGCAACTTTTTAAAAATAATAATAAAAGATATTTTCAACACATGCAAAATAGCTCTTTATCCAACATAATGCTCATTAAAATGCAACAAAAACCAATGGGTATAATTAAACTAATTTGAATATATATATATATATATATATTTTTTTTTTTTTTTTTTTTTTTTTAATGACCATTTTAGCACATAAAAATACATTAAAAGAAAAAAATAATTCATTTAAAGCTTTAAATTCATTTGTTTTTTTCCTGTGTTAAAATGCATCCCATTTAATTATTCTTTTTTTTTCTGAGCAAACATTAATGTCTATAATACATTTTTACCACGATTGACACACAAACGGCCAATTAAATGTCATCTAGTGCAACGATAGCTCATATTTAATATATATAACTTTTATCAAGATATTTACCACAAAAATCATTAAATGACATTGAAAGACTAATTTAAGGATCACAGTTCAGCCCCCAAAAACGAATTAATTGTATAATATATTAATTGAAATCTTCGTCAAAAACCACTAGGTTTTACCTATTTGTCCTAAGAAGTTTTAATAATTTAAAATAACAACATTTAGTATGACCACTTTTTCTTTTTTATATTTTAATAATCATAGTAGGGCTGGGCGATATGGCTGAAAACTATATCACGATATCAGTGTTTCATATCGGTCGATATCGATAATTATTGATATTTTTATGACCCATTTAAAATAAGGACCAGGAGAAAAATATATTACATTCAAACATTTTTATTTTAAACTTAACCTGCCTCTGATCATAATCCCCTCAGTTATTAAGACAGAAATGTCAACAACCATGGAAAACTCAAATAATTAAAATGTAAACATAAGTCTAAAGTCACAATATACACTTAATTATCTCTTAATCCTCAATTCAAACCCCATTCATTGTCGATGAAGTGAATGGTCAAGCTAATGTATGGCCCAGAAGTACGGCTTGACCACAGGTCAGAGGTTGTTGCAAAGTATTTGGCTGATTATATTTTTTTCTGCACAGATTGCTGGTTGCCAGTAGCCAACATTACTTCTTTCCCGGTACTTTAGCCTATACTTTGTGTAATAACAAAAATATTTATTTAAGTGAAAAAAAAAGTCCAAAAATTTCAACATTTTGAACAATAGGGCCTTACAATCTTTTTTTTTTTTTTCAGAAATTCTTGTTTTAATTTTTCTGATAATCAAATGAAAGCAAAATCACAGATTTATTTTTAAAAATAAAAATAAACGGAGCTTTACTGTTAAAATTAATACATAGAAGAAAAATTATATTCAGTTAAAAAAAGGTTTAATAATAATAGTATTTTTTCAACAATTAAGTGGTGACTCTTTATTTTATTTATCATATATATTGTTTTATGTAAATTATTTAAATGTGAACATATAAACACCTACATTATACTGTACAGTAATACAAGACTAATATTGTTCTGTTACATGTTAAACCGTACTTTTATTTTGACAGGTTGCCGTGAAGTTTCAGTGTGTAATACAGTATGAATGATGCTAGTTTCACTAATGAAACAGTAAAATTGACAAAAAGTGACACTCACAGCAGCTTTGGAGATGTATTTATTGGAGTTTGTCTGTTCATGTGAGATGCAAAGGCCAAAAATTAGCGGGAGCGTCACGTGTGCAGTATGCGTGTAGTGAAAATAAAACGCGTCTACTCCATTCATACACACAGAGGCAAACGGAACATGCAGGATTCTTATTGAAACGGTCTTTTTGCATTTCAGTTTTCACAGACACTAGTCCATATCGCGATCTGAATTAATTAACAGACCAACTTTTGATTTATTGGTCCAAAAATTGACGAATTCCGCCCTATAGTAAAGTCCGTTTTTATGAATGGAGTCCGCGATCCCGTCTGTGAGGAGACATTGTAAACGCGCGATCATGTAGAGACAGAAATCAAATGCCGTCGTGTAAATAAGATAAATAACATAAGGCTATTTAATTTGTTTAATACAACAACATGGACCCGTTCTGTAGGAAAGATAACCTTAACTTCTATTGTGATCTGGCGCTATGAACTGAACGTTAAAGGGGGGCTGGGCGGGCCGACGAAGAATACAAAATATCGAACACATTTTTTATTGATATCGATCTCTTGTCTATCGCGATATATATCGTTATCGTTTTATCGCCCAGCCCTAATCAAACGGGTACTTTACAAAATATGACCCTGGACCACAAAACCAGTCTAAAGATCATGTTTCATGAAGACATTGTAAAGTTCCTACAGTAAATATATCAAAATATAATTTTTGATTAACAATATACATTGCTAAGAACTTCATTTGGACAACTTTACAGGTGATTTCCTCAATATTTAGATTTTTTTGCACCCTTAGATTCCAGATATTCAAGTTCAATTCAAGGCAAATATTGTCATATGCTAACAAAACATACATCAATTGAAAGCTTGTTTATTCAGCTTTCTGGTATTTTGGCCAGGGTTAAAATAAAAGGGAAAAAATTATAGCACATAAAATACTAAATAAAATTGCTAAAAATAAGAAGCATCCTTTCTGGAGTGTAAACTTTTGATAGAATGCATCCATATTGTTGAGGCCCTGGTTTGTTGACAATCCATGCAAATTCCAAATGTTCTGTGTAATGGCAAATAAAATGATCTGGATCAAAGTAATTAACCTATTTGTAAAACCAAGGCACTAACAGATGACTTGAATCATGTCGAAATGTAAGACACTGAGGTCACCTCATCAAATGTTTACTAGGAAGCTTCCAAGAAAGCAGCAAACTTGTCAAACAAGTATTATACAACACACTGCCAGAAGATGTCCAAATAAGGCTTAGTGGGCCCTGGCCAAAGATCAGACATCCCCTAAATTAGTAACTTACTGGGTAACATTAGTATAAGATGTCCTCATATAATTTGTTGATTTAAAAGGACTTAAAAGGAATGATTCTCACCCGTCGCTGTTCTTGTGGTTTTGATGGTGTTTCTTTCTGTATTTGTTTTCTCTCTCGCTGCTGTGCGAGTCTCGTCGATGTCTCTTTCTCTCCATTCTCTCCTCCAGACTCACTTCTCTCAGCCAGGGAGATCGAATCCTCGTTTGTCTCATCTGGTAAAACAAATATAATACAAATAAATAACCTTTCTATTAAACACAAACACTATATCCACGGGAACGGTGTAATATATAGGCCAGGATCCACAAAAACAGTGGCCTCTTTGTTCTAAACGCCTCGTGTCAGCGAAGTATTTGCCCGATGCACATTATTTTCTTTAGCACGTTTAAAAATGGTTAGAAAAAAAATATAAACTGAAACCAGTTTAAACAATAAAATGCATTTTTAAGATGTAACGTTATTGAACGCTTGAGTTAAAAAAAAAAAACACGCAGTCAGTAGCGACGTCGTTAATGTTTTTGTGGTATTAACTATAAATCTGTTCTAAAGAAAATGACTGCATTGTATGGATGAAATAATCAGCGAAACATTAAAATATTAACTTACCTGGCTTAAGAAATTCCTATAATAATAATAGCAGTATAATAGACGAATTTATTTCCTCCGTCTGTTTTGTCGTTGGTGTGGTTCAAAATGGTGTCCGTCGAGCTAGAAGGTTCTAGAACTAGTGCGTTACGTCAGCGGTACTAGAGCGCGCCTGCACACAGGGGCGCGCAAGAAACTAGTGCTGGGTTGTACAGTAACTGTATCCTTATATTATATTATATTTTATGAATTAAAACAAATTATAAGGTCTTATGTTAGCTAAAAATATTGAACAATATTTTAACTAGTACTTTATGCGAATCAATAAAATAATTATTTATAGGCTATATTAATATATTAACATTATATTCATATTTCAAGTATGATACTATGTTTTTTGAGTATAGTTTAAACAATACTGTTGTATTTTTGAACTATAATAAGCAAAAAGGTTTGTAATTTGACGAGTTATCCATTTATCATTTGTTCACTGCATATTTTAGTAATTTGCACCTTATACACCCTAAACGTTGCAAACATTTTTATTTTTACATATTACATATATTTTAAATAAATATATAAACATATACATGCATATATATAGCGTACACTACCAGTCAAAAGTTTTTAAACAGTAATATTTTTCTATGTTTTTAAAGAAGTCTCTTCTGTTTACCAAGCCTGCATTTATTTGATTCAAAGCACGGCAAAAAATAGTAACATTTTGAAATATTTTTACTATTTAAAATAATTGTTTTCCATTTGAATATATTTTAAAATGTAATTTATTCCTGTCATTTCAAAGCTGAATTTTTAACATCATTACTCCAGTCACATGATCTTTCAGAAATCATTCTAATATTCTGATTTGCAATTTAAAAAAACATTTTTTTATTATTAATATTATTAATATTGTTATTATTATGATGAAAACAGCTAAATACAATTTTTTCAGGTTTCTAATGAACAGAAAGTTCAGATGAACAGCGTTTATCTGAAACAGAAATCGTTTGTAACATTATAAATGTCTTTATGATCAATTTTGATCAATTTCAAGCATCTTTGCTAAATAAAGGTATTCATTTCTATTTCTTATTTTTGATTTCAGATAAATGTCGATCTTTGTATTTATCAAAGAATCCTAAAAAAACGTACTCAACTGTTTTAAATATTGATGATAATAATAATAATAATAATAATAAATGTTTCCTGTACAGCAAATTATCATATTAGAATGATTTCTGAAGCATCATGTTATACTGAAGACTGGAGTAACGATGCTGAAAATTCAGCTTTGATCACAGGAATAAATTACATTTTAAAATATATTCGAATAGTGAAAATATTTCACAATATTTCTGCTTTTGCTGTATTTTGGATCAACTAAAAGCAGTAATGCTAAGCAGAAGAGAATCTTTAAAAAACATATTAACATATATATAATTTTATTGTATTTTTGTTGTTGTTTATTGCAGATTGTACAACACAAGCCAGGGAACATTCAACAGTGGAAGACATCCCCAAGATAAACACGAAAAAACAAGGAGCAAAAATAGAGACAAACAGGATAAAGACTTTATTAACATTAATATTAAAGTACAGTATAACAGCCTACAGAATAGTCAGTTTGAAGTTTGTTGAAGTCTGTATCTACACACTAGATGGCAGTAAGCTGTTCACATTAGATATCTCACACGAGAACGCGACCTGAAGAAGTAGGTTCACCCTCAAGAGTTTTGCTTCCGGTGTTCTTCTTCCTTTTCCTCTTGCCATAGCGTGAGAGCTATAGGGGGACTCGGCCCTCCGACAAAATCCAACTCCATCCACCTTTTATAGGTGAAAATTCCTGCACCAAAATGACCGAGCAGATGACAGTAAGGGGGACCCTAAAGGGTCATAGTGGATGGGTCACCCAAATTGCCACAACACCCCAATTTCCCGACATGATTCTGTCCGCGTCCCGGGGTAAGTGTCCGCAGAGCCGCGCTGGAGCACAACGAGTATCCGAACACACGAGACCTCAAAATTGCAGTGTATAATAGATCCATTCAGCTGTAGTTCTGTATAACACTCATATTTTGCACTTAATTTATGTTTAAACGGAAGCAATGTACCTTTACCTTAGAGCGTGTGAGATGCCTCCACCTGTCAAAATGATAATGCAAATATAAGCTTACATGTCGAAGATCTGTCAGCTGATCTTATGTTGTCCACCTTGCAGACAGGTCCATCATTATGTGGAAGCTGACCCGTGATGAGACCAACTATGGCATCCCTCAGCGTGCTCTGAAGGGCCATTCCCACTTTGTGAGTGATGTTGTCATCTCATCTGATGGTCAGTTCGCCCTGTCTGGCTCTTGGGACGGCACCCTGCGCCTGTGGGATCTGACAACGTGAGTATTTGGAGGGACAGGGCAGTCATTCAAAATCTGTTCCATTGGTTTTGAAGTGGTGATGAGACTTAAATGCCATCTGTGTCATTGTGATGATAAAGAGGCTGTTTCTGAACTTAAAACTCAAAGAATGTGGTTGTGTATGTTAGGAGTTTTCAATCTTTTAGATGCCACTGATGCCCAGATATGATAATCTTTGTTTGACGGACCCCCATCTTAAAGGGATAGTTCACCCAAAAATGAAAATTGTCATTAATTACTCAACTTCGTGTTGTTCCACCTGTAAGACCTTTGTTTATTTTCAGAATCAGATTCTGATGAAGCTAGGAGAATACTTGTTGAACATGGTAGGACCCTTGCTGTCTATGGAGGGTCGTAGAGCTCTTAGGTTTCATCAATAAAAAATCTCAATTTGTGTGCCGAGGATGAACGAAGTGTCTTGCGGGTTTTGGAACAACATGAGGGTAAGTAATTAATGACACAGTTTTCATTCAGGAGTTCACTTCCAGAACAAAAATGTACAGATAATGTACTCAACCCCTTGTCGTCCAAGATGTTCATGTCTGTCTTCGGTCGTAAAGAAATTGTTTTTTGAGGACAACGTTTCAGGATTTCTCTTCATAAAGTGGACTTCTATGGTGCCCCAAGTTTAAACTTCCAAAATGCAGTTTAAATGCAGCTCAAATGCGATTGTAAGTGATCCTAGTCAAGGAAGAAGGTCTCATCTAGTCATCCTGTCTTGCTCTGCCTGAGCTCTTTCGGGTCAAGAAGATCAAACACCCTTTACAAAAAAGGTAAAACAGCAATGTCGAATGATTTTGAAGTTGAGGGAGAAAATGAGATTGGAGTTTTTCGACATACCCTAACTGTCTTGAATTTAAAAAAAACAGTTCAGGCAGAGCAAGACAAGCATTTGAGGTTAAAAAGTATATAAATTGTAACTTAAAAAAATAACTGAACGTTCGCTAGATAAGACCCTCCTGCCTTGGCTATGATCGTTTGAAGCCGCATTTAAACTATAGAAGTCTACTTTATGTAGAGAAATCCTGAAATGTTCTCCTCAAAAACAATTTCTTTACGACTGAAGACAGACATGAACATCTTGGACGACAAGGGGTTGAGTACATTATCTGTACATTTTTGTTCTGGAAGTGAGTCTCTATCAATATAAACCTTAAGAGATTTTACAGGCTAGATTACATATTTGTGCTTTTTTTTTTTTCACCCAGTGGCACAACAACCCGTCGTTTTGTTGGACACACCAAGGATGTTCTGAGCGTGGCTTTCTCTGCTGACAACCGTCAGATCGTGTCTGGATCCAGAGACAAGACCATCAAGCTGTGGAACACCCTGGGTGTCTGCAAGTACACCATCCAGGTAAACCGCTATAATGCACTTTATGCAAGTTTAGTGCTCATTTTATGAAGAGAGTGCGTAGGATTAGTCTTTAACTTTCTTGGGTTTCCTTGGGGTCCCTGAAAAATCTTATTTCACAGACAAGGCCCAAGCCTAGTCTCAACCTAAAATGCATGTCTGGGCTGTTTTAACTTAGAAAGCATGTCATTGATGACTCAAGATGCACACAGATAATATGGTGTTATTTTAGGCACGTTTATAAAAACTAGTTATGTCCTAATTAAACTATGGCTTAATTCTGGCTTAATTTTAAGCCCTGCCTGTGAAACCCAGGTCTTAATGTCTTAAGTCTGATCAAATTTAAGATCACCAATTGTAACAAATCTTGTAATTGTAAGAGGTCAAATGTAGGAACTGAAATCATTATTTGGAATAATGTAATTATTAAACTACGAAAGGTGATTTAATGAAATGTAAGCACTGCATGTTTCAAAATTAAAACTTTATCGTACCAGCAAAATCCAATATTGATTAACTTCTAATCAAGGTTATTATAATCAACTAAAACCATAAATTGTTGCTTGATATACACATCTAAAATATTAAACATTATATTTTAATAAATCTAGATAAACTAATTGAAATTATCTTTTGGCAACTAGTTGAAATAAAATGAATAAAGCTGAAAAATTACTGTATGTGACCCTGGACCACAAAACCAGTCATAAGGGTCAATAAAATAAATGGAATAAGACAATATTTGGCCAAGATACGACTATTTGAAAATCTGACGGTGCAAAACAAATATTGAGAAAATCACCTCTAAAGTTGTTTAAATGAAGTTCTTAGCAATGCATATTACTAATCAAATTAAGTTTTAATAGATTTACGCTAGGAAATGTACTAAATATCTTCATGGAACATGATCTTTGCTTAATATCCTAATGATTTTTGGCACACAAAAAAAAAAATCTATAATTTCGACCCATACAATGTATTTTTGGCTATTGCTACAAATATACCCATGCTAACTTACAACTAGTTTTGTTATATGGCCAGGGTCACATCTAGACATTTAAATCTGGCTTTAATTATTGGTGTTACATGGAGATCGGAGATGCATGTTTGATTATTTGATTCTGCGTGTAAATACAGTGTTTTATTTGTCTTCCGTTTTAGAACCTCTATGGATACCCTAATGTTTAGGATAGTTTGTGATGTTCTGAAAACCTTTATTTTGTCTTGTCCACAGGATGACAGCCACAGTGAGTGGGTGTCGTGCGTGCGTTTCTCTCCCAACAGCAGCAACCCCATCATTGTGTCCTGCGGGTGGGACAAAATGGTCAAGGTGAGACCTTTCTCTCTACCTTAATGTAAACTACAGTAGTCAACATTTGAAGTAGATCCAAAAAAAGTGAATCAAAGTATTTTTATTTTATTTTATTTTATTTTTTTTTTATTTTTTTTATTTTTTTTAGGACAACTTTGAAAGGTTTTGATCCACTTCAAATGTTTGTAATAACATTTACCCTGTGATTAAACAAATTCACTTATTTGTCTGAGCTCTTGGGCTCTGACGACAAGTCCTGCAATTATGATGGGTTTTAAGACCATTCGTGAACAATTTATTCAGAGTTAATTGCGTGGATTGGCTGAATGTTTGCTAATGCAGCCGGTTTAATCTATGTGTTTGTTACAGGTATGGAATCTTGCTAACTGCAAGCTAAAGACCAACCACATTGGCCACACTGGATACCTGAACACAGTGACTGTGTCTCCTGATGGATCTCTGTGTGCCTCTGGTGGAAAGGTAATCACTTTTATTTTATTTTTTTTTATATGGTTTTCACTACTGCAGTTAGTGAACAGGTTAGAGGCTTGAGATTACCAGGTAAAGATGATGAAACCTTAATGCCTTCTGAATCAATGTGATTAAAAAAGAGGCTGTTTCTGAACACAGAAAACACTCTGAAATGTTTAGGAAGATTGGAGTTTTCAGAACTTTTAATCTGTGTGTTTGTGTCATTCCAGGATGGGCAAGCAATGCTGTGGGACCTGAACGAGGGAAAGCACCTTTACACCCTGGACAGTGGTGACAACATCAACGCCCTTTGCTTCAGCCCCAACCGCTACTGGCTGTGTGCCGCCACTGGACCTAGCATCAAGATCTGGGTGAGTTTATGTACATAAACCCTTCTCATTTGTATTTAGGCTACAAGCTAATATTGGAGCGCAGATCTCTGTGATGAAAGTTCAATGCCTTCTGTATCTCTATGATGATAAAGAGGCTGTTTCTGAGAACTGTTGGCCTGACCAGGTATAACATTATCATTCTGCTGTTGCAAAGCTGACCGTTTTCTCTCAACAGGATCTGGAGGGCAAAATTATTGTTGATGAACTGAGGCAGGACATCATTACCACCAATAGCAAGGCTGAGCCACCTCAGTGCACTTCTCTGGCCTGGTCTGCTGATGGACAGGTGGGTTTTACAGCAGCCTTTTTCATGCATTTTGTTAGCTCAGCTGCTCCCGTTGATTATTCCCAATCACTTATAACATCTGAAACCTTATGGTGACAGTCCTGCAAATATGAGGGGGACACTAAATATAATTTTAAATCAGTAAAAAGTGTTTATGAAATGTTGTCTGATTATAATACCAGTCTTTTTTTTTTTTCTCATCACAGACTCTCTTTGCTGGCTACACTGACAACCTGATAAGAGTGTGGCAGGTTACCATTGGAACCAGATAGACGCCTTTTCTAATGTCTAAATAAAAAAAAAAAGACTTAAAAAAAAAAAAAGAGCTACAATTGACTTTGTGTTTTACTTAAATTTCTTTGTCTTTCATTTGACCTTTTTTATTTGTAAGTAAGCTGTTTTCTGGTAATGTGTGAGACTGGTTCATAAGCTGCCATAGGGAAATAACAAGAAGAATAAAGTGCAGTAAACTGTAGAACTTTGCACTACAAACCATTGTTCATAATTAAGATAACACATTAAAATAATGTAATATCAAGCAGCAAAACAAGCTGTTTTGTACAGGTAAAAATAGCTGGACGTGGATGAGACCGGAAGCCAGGCACACTAAATTTACAAATGGCCTCGCCTTAAGGTAAAATAAGGTGGATATGGAATAAAACCGTATTTTAAAGTTAGGTATTTAAATTAAGTGGGGAAATTAAATTAAAATTAAATGGGTGTGTTGAGACGCTAGATGGCGCAACTATGTTGCTTTTAATATGCGACTGTTGCCTAGCAACAAGGTCAACAAACGCTATTCAACGTTGAGGACGCCGCATGATGGACTCTTGAATTATATTAAGTATTTTAATGTTTTAAAAGTAAGCAAACGTGTTAACTGTGCTTCCATTCTGGTAAATAAAACATTCTGCACCTGATATTTTGAGAAATGTTG
This sequence comes from Garra rufa, assembly GCF_049309525.1. Lineage (NCBI taxonomy): Eukaryota > Metazoa > Chordata > Actinopteri > Cypriniformes > Cyprinidae > Garra > Garra rufa. Next base: position 44,819,876 of record NC_133376.1, on the reverse strand, counting down.
CCTTGGCTGTTCAAGCAACTTCAAATTTAACCGTGGAAAGTCCAAAAATAGTGTAACAAGCTGTTTAAAAGTCATGGAGAGCGACAGTCCTCAAAAACGGATGCCTGCACCTCGTATCTTCGTGGAGAGGACGTTGGCTTTAATCAAACCTGATGCCATCCACAAAACTGATGAAATTGAGGACATTATTCTTCAGTCTGGATTTACAATTCTTCAGGTACGTAGTTGAACACATTTTTATTAAATATAACATTTTGCACGATGCAAAAGATGAATTATGTGGTGGATTGACACAATCCCTAATTTTGAGCATTTTGTAAGTACAAAGCAGTCATGTGGTGTCTTATGCCACTGTATTGTTTAAAATAAAAGGCTAATAAAATGTATTTAAACAACAAACTTGTATAGTATCATTATTTCTATTTCCTTTTAGCTTGTGCTATTCTGGACAATGTTTAAAACACTGTTGCTATCACCTCTTGTGTTATTGCCTGCTTATGATAAATTGTGTGTATTCCTCATTTGTAAGTTTGGTGAAAAGCCTGTTTTTAATAAGTGTACATTGTGTTTGTCAGCTGACAGCTCATATGTGACTCTGTACCACAAAACCAGTCATAAGTGTCAATTTTACGAAATTGAGATTTATACATCATCTGAAAGCTAAAATAAATAGGACGATATTTGGCCGAGATACAACTATTTGAAATTTTGAAATCCGAGGGTGCAAAAAAAAAATATATATATAGAGAGAGAGAGAGAGAGAGAGAGAGAGAAAGTTGTCCAAATGAAGTTCTTAGCAATGTATGAATTAATTGAATCAAAAATTAAGTTTTAATATATATTTACGGTAGGAAATTTACAATATATCTTTATGGAGCATGATTTTTTTTTTTTTTTTTTTTTTTTTTTTTTAGGATTTAATATCCTAATGACTTTTGGCATAAAACAGAAATCAATCATTTTGACCCATCCAGTGTGGGCTATTGTTACAAATATACCCATGCTACTTAAGACTTTTTGTGGTCCAGGGTTACATTTTGTAGCCAGTGCTTTAGTTTAAGAATGAGATTTACATTCTGCTTATGTTTTTATCATTTGTCATTTTGTTTTTCCTCATATAACAGAAAAGAAGGCTCCAGCTGAGTCCAGAGCAGTGCAGTGATTTCTATGTTGAGCATTATGGGAAGCTACATTTTCCCCATCTGACTGCCTTCATGAGCTCTGGACCGGTTGTTGCTCTAGCACTGGCCCGACACCAGGCTATTGCCACCTGGAAAGCCATAATGGGACCAGTCAGCAGCATAAAGGCTAGAGAGACACATCCTGACTGGTAATGAATGCCACTGAATGAATCTTCTCAGTCTTTGCAGGTGGTTTAATAATTAAATGGACTATAAAGTTAAATTCTCATAAGGGACAATTATTACGAGTGCACTATTTTCTGTAGCTTTTAAACTAAATAACGAGGTACTTAAATTATTAGCCTGTAGTGCATAAAATCCAATTAATCACATTACTCATCTGTCATTGCAACAAATCTATATGCATACTGTAATGTTTCATTTGCTCAATATCAGTAATTATTTGCATGTAACGCTCGTATTTCTGAATATCACCATCAGTCTGAGAGCGAGATTCGGCACATGTGACCTGCGTAATGCTGTGCATGGCAGTGAATCCTTCTCTGCCGCTGAGAGGGAGCTCAGGTTCATGTTTCCCAATTGTGAGTAAATCTAACTTTGTCCAGATGAGCTCAGTGAGCAGGATGTGAAAGCATACTAAACGTCTTTCTTTTTTTTGTCTACAACATTTATTTCAGCTGTGATTGAACCTATTCCTATGGGAGACGCTGCTAAAGATTACCTGAGCCGGTATGTCAACCCAACACTTCTCATTGGACTGACAGAGCTGAGCAAGAAAAAGCCACTGGACCCTTTTGTAAGTGTATTTATTGATTAAAAGTCATTCTAACCTAGCCTAAAACTCAGTTTCTCAGCAGCGGAAGTCACCGTAGTTAGGGTAACTTCAAGAGCAGTGAATAGGAGTGTACCACAAATATATTTTTTGCATTCCCATTTGCTCAAATAACAAAATAAAATCACCATGATAGAGTTTTCACAACTTTCAAAAAAGGAAAAAAAAATGAGAGAGACTGATAACGGCAGTCAGATGAGAGAACAATGTCAAATTTACCATGCCTCCCATATACGCTGCATTAGAAACACCCTTGCATTAGCGTTAATTAGGTTTTTTGTAATTTGATGCAAAGGTGATGTAATACAAATTATAGTGTTATAAATGCACATACATAAAAAAAAAAAATCAAAGTATACAAAACTTTCAAGGATTTACGATGCTGATGAAAAGGTTCTTGTGAAAAGGGTCCATCATTTTGGAATTACTTGAGGGCAAATAAATTGACAATTTTAGTTTTGGAAGTAGTTTTTTTTTTTTTTTTAACTGTTCAACCAGTTTCCTTTTGACAGCCTGGGCCCAGTTGTTCAAAAGAAATTTGATTGGATTTTGGCTAGTAGATTGGATCAAATTTTGAAAATGGGCTTTTCACATAATAAAAAAAGGATTAGATCACACACATCTTGGTTTTGATCTTAGTCAAACCTTCGGTATGTGTTGTTCAAAACTTTTTAGTAGGAATAGGATACCTTTGATTTAAAAAAATCATCTGTCAATAGCAAACAAAAATGGTCATTTATCACCAAATAAATGTAATTTATTAATTACAATGACTGACACAATCAACAGCAATGAACCAGCCAAAGGAAGTTTCAACTATCAGCATCCCTTATTGCATGTATATTTGTGTTTTTATTTATTTGTTGTTGGTCAGGGTCAGACAAAAATACAGATAATTCAGATCCAGATTAAGCTTTTTTTCTGATTTCATAATATACTGATATACTATTAACCCAGTTATTTTTGTATTGGTATTTTTCTTTACAGACATGGCTTGCAGACTGGTTGATGAATAATAACCCTAATAAGCCCAAAATATCTGATGGAACAGTAGTAGAGGAAGCAGCAGCATGATTTTGTTTTATTTTTTCAAGCATGTAGAATTTACCAATAAGAAGTTACTGTTTTGGTCATTTTGCTCATATCATTAATAGCAAACTGTTTTATAAAATAAAGTGTTACAATTTTGTTTCAGCCCTTTTTATTGTACAATCTAAATGTGTTTGTTTTAAAGTGTCATGGTTCTTTTAAATTTAAGGTTAAATGTGACCTTGGGCCACAAAACCAGTCTTAAGTAGCATTGGTATATTTGTAGCAATAGTAAAAAATAAATTGTATGGGTCAAAATGATCAATTTTTCCTTTATGCCAAAAATAATAAGTATATCAAGTAAAGATCATGTTCCATGAAGATATTTTGTAAATTTCCTATTGTAAATATATCAAAACTTAATTTTTGATTAGTAATCAATCATTGCTAAGAACTTTTAGATTTAGATTTTTTTTCACTCTCAGGTTTTAGATTTTCACACAGTTGTATCTCAGCCAAACCATTAATCAAAGGAAAGATTATTTATTCAGCCTTCAGGTGATGTATAAATCTCAATTTCGAAAACCAGGCCCGTATGACTGGTTTTTGTGGTCCAGGGTCACAAATTGCTAATTTATAATATCCTATTGTCATCAATTACTACAATGGTAGAAATAAATACTCTAACAATATTCAACATCAAATGAAATTGGAAAAGTGAAAACATGTATGTTTCTGATAGTGATAAACAAATTTTAAGTTCATTGTATGATCTCGACAACAAAATGAATTAATGAAAATAATCACAAGGCCTATATCGCAAACGTAGCCGTAATCTCCTTCCTATTACCATTTAGACCAGGCAGAAAAAAAAACAAAATTCAAACGCCTGTTTCTTGCATTATCTACTTTGTAGCTCCCTTCTAAAATTATATACTTTATATTTTATTTAAAAGTGGTCAACAACACGTTTATAAACCAAACAAGAACAAAGAGTTCTTCCCCCCACTCGACACGAAGGTTCAGAAGAAGCGCGTTTGGGGGAGGATTTCTGTGACGTGTAGGCCAGACATGTGATTGGCTCTTAGAATGATAGGCGTTCAAAGCCAGCCAATCAAATGCGCCCTTATTGAACTTCCTTTATCCTGTGTCCAGTAATATAACACCAACCGCTTGTCGGCGCAATAAGGAAGGGCCCACACCGCGGAAAGCATTCCACGGAGATTTTCACTTGCTGCTTTTACGGTAAGATATTTACGTGCAAATTTACAAATTTGTTAGCTTTCGTGTACGTTTTAGTTGTATGAAGTCTTACATTTAATTATAGGTTAGTAAAACTGTGTATTTGTGATTTACCAAAGCGATATGTTTACATTCTTGTTGCGTATGAGAATGCAAACGCCGCTGTTCAAAATGGTGGGGCATGTGCATTACATAAGGCGCTTCCTTTCGTAACCATTTCGCATTCTCTGCAGTTTTAGGTTTTCACATTAAACTACCACCATGTCAGACGCCGAACAGCAGTATATGGAAACCTCAGAAAACGGCCACGAGGACGATCTGAACGGAGCCGGTCAGTATGAGGAAGGCAACGGGGATGCTCAGGCCGGAGCGCAGGGAAACGCCGGTGCAGACGGAACAGCCGGAGATGATGAAGACGGGCAAAATGGATCATCGGACGGGGGCCAAATTGATGCAAGCAAAGGAGAAGAAGATGCGGGGTACGTTTAAAGGAATAATTGTGTTACATTTTGGGTTGTGGAATCCTTTGTTCCTTCCCGTCTTTGTTGGCGCCATGTGTCTTTGAAGGGGGATGGGCGCGTTGGTGAATTGTGCATGGAGAGGGGGTTTAAAATGGGCGATTGCGCCTCTTTTGTTTCCTCAAGATAGCGTTTTTGTATTACTACGCGCTTAATTAATACGTCTTCCGTTCCGGTTTGTGTTTCTGTTTATTAATAGAAAGTAGGGTTTTAAGTGCAAGAAATTTGTGAAATCCGTGCTACCACGCCCCCTCCTGGTCTCACTCCGATTTTCTGCTTCGTTTCCTCAGGAAAATGTTTGTCGGGGGGCTCAGCTGGGACACTAGTAAAAAGGATCTTAAAGACTACTTCTCTAAATTTGGAGAGGTGACAGACTGCACCATCAAAATGGACCCCAACACTGGGCGATCAAGGGGATTTGGGTTTATTCTTTTTAAAGAGCCAGCCAGTGTAGATAAGGTAAGCTTCAGTCCTTAAGAAAACCTGAGGTTTTGTGATACTTTGATGGTTTACTAAATTATTCATCTCTCTTCACAGGTTTTAGCACAAAAAGAGCACAGACTGGATGGACGACAGATTGACCCCAAGAAGGCAATGGCTATGAAGAAAGAACCAGTTAAGAAGATCTTTGTCGGCGGGCTGAACCCCGAAACTACAGAAGAGAGGATCCGCGAGTATTTTGGTGCCTTTGGCGAGGTACTAAAGTATTCCTTATAGATTTGTAATTTCTTTAATGGTTTACGCAGGCTGAACAAAAAATGTAGACATGCGTTAGGGTTTTTGGACTATAGGATTTTTTTATTGTTGTTGGTGTGGTATGTTTTTATTTTAAATAAATTGGTCTCTCCATGTCATCAAACCTGCATTTGTTTGATCCAAAGTACAGCAAAAACAGAATATTTGTACTTTTTAATATGTTTAAATATATTTTAAAGTCTTATTTCTGTGATCAAAGCTAAATTGATAGAAATTAACACTTTAAATTTAGGTTGTTTTAAATTGACTAAAATAAGTGATAAGGAAATTTTATAATATTACAAAAGATTTCTATTTCAGATAAATGCTGTCCTTCTAAACTTTTTCAAAGAAACCTGAAAAGTTTTTACTCAAGTGTTTTCAACAATATTTATTTTATTTATTTTTTATTTTTACAGCAAATTAGAATAAAAATTCAGCTTTGAAATCACAAAAATAAATTGCATTTTAAAATGTATTCAAATTGAAAACGGAAGTTTTAAATGGTAAAATATTTCCAAAATTTACAGTTTTTGCTGTACTTTGGATCAAACACTGTTTTGATAAGCTGAAGAGACTTCTTAAAAAATCTTACTGTTCAAAAACTGGTAGTGTAATTTTGTATGTAAAGTTTGGTATATAGTGCTTCTATTGTTAATAGATGTTTGTAGGTTTTCCTAATTTGTTAACATAATTTTTGCCAACCACAGATCGAGACTATTGAACTTCCAATGGATCCAAAGACAAATAAGAGGAGAGGGTTCGTCTTCATCACCTTCAAGGAAGAAGAGCCTGTTAAGAAAGTTATGGAAAAGAAATATCACAACGTCAGTGGAACCAAGGACACAAATGGAAAAGAAGGCCTTGTGAGTATTTCCACTGTGAAGTTAACCTTGAATTTACTGATAGATGTGATAAATCTTTAAGGTTTTTAATATTGGTGGTAGTTTATGCAGATGTTCTACTATTACGACTTAAATCATTAATTTCATTTTTCATCTTTCCCAGTGCGAGATTAAGATTGCACAGCCAAAAGAAGTGTACCAGCAGCAGCAGTATGGAGGACGTTTTGGAGGAAGAGGAAGGGGGCGTGGAGGTTAGTACCACTGCTGTCGGAGAGTCTCATCCACCACTTAAACTATAGGCTGCTTGAGTCTGTGCAGAGTTTACCTTGATGATAACTGCATGCTCATCAACTGTACAGATATGCATTAGAAAAACAACTTGGTCACCTTTGCGTGCCTGTATATGAATCAAATGCAGTCAGGTTGACCAAATCAAGTCACTTTTACTTATATAGAGCTTCACACAATGCAAATTGTTTCAAAGGCACTGCATGGTGGATAGGTGGGACCGGAAGATAATGGATGCAAACTTTAAATTCTGCTATAAAGTAGTTTAAAAAGACTGAGTATTCATATAGCCAAGTCCAGTAACTAACACACACACACACACACACACACAGATATTTAGTCATTTTTAATCTAGCTTAAAAGCTTTGTCTGATCTCAGATCTGATTAATTTAAATCCATTCTAATGCCCCACAAAGCTTAAGTAGAGACCAGTCGCTCTTTAATTTGCTTCCAGCTATCAGTGTGCATTATTGTGTGATAAGGTGTTTAAAATGGATTTTGCTTCGTTTTATAGGCCAGGGTCAGAACTGGAATCAGGGCTACAATAACTACTGGAATCAAGGCTACGGTAACCAAGGCTATGGCTACGGCGGTCAGCAAGGTTACGGGGGATACGGAGGCTACGGCAACTACGATTACTCGGGTGGCTACTACGGCTACGGCGGCGGATATGACTACAGTAAGCACTGATTGTCCTTGGGGTTTCTTCCCCGTCCCGTCAGGGTCTTGTGAATGCGAGGGACTCAAGTTCCTTTCTCTGCTTTTCTCTTACCCCCCTAGACCAGGGCAATACAAGCTATGGAAAAACTCCAAGACGTGGGGCTCACCAGAGTAGCTACAAGCCATACTGATCATGTGTAGTGCAGGTATGAACTTTAATTTTTTTCCCATTACCCATGGTAAGGTTAATTTGGTTGTGTTGCTCCATTACCAATTCATCTCCATTTACCCGGCCAAACTTTAAAGCAGAGAGGGCGATCCGTTTTCGGGGGTGGGTTTTTGTGGTCCAGTAGGGTTGTAGCAGTAGATATGATAGGCCCCATCTCTTCACCTCATTTTTTTTTTTTTTTTTTTTATTATTATTATTATTATTACAAGTTAACAGTTTACATAGATTCATTCGGCTGAATCTCTTGTGTTTTCTCATTTAAAGGTCGTAAAGCTACCGAGCAGGAACCAGCAGTCTGGTCACAGTGAACATTGGGGTCTTTTACTTTCGGAAGTTGGCAGAATCTGGACTTCTGCTTCATTTTGTACAGAAAACATAAAGGAACTGGGGGGCGCAAATGTCACCTTTCACATCTGTTTTATAATTTTTTTTTGGTTTGTTTTTGTTTTTGCTTTTTGTTTTCGTTTTGTGTCCTTTTTACATTTCCAGAGATGGAAGTGTTTTTTTTTACTGTACTTTTTGGTACCTTTTTGAATCTAATGTATTGTATGGTTGTATTTTACATCATGGCTGTGTCTACCACATCTAGGCTCAGAGCTCTCAAAATGCTTTCAAAATAAACAGTTTGTTAATTTTTCTTTAGTGTTTCTACATTTATTTTTTTTCCTGTGTCAACCTGTGCTCTGTGTTGCAAAGTTGCATGGCTTCAAGGTGAGATAAAAAGGGATTTCCTACCGATTGTAAGCTTGTCCATTGAAATCTGTTAGTGGCAAGTTTTGGTGACATTTACATTTTATTTTATTTTCTCTACTGCTTTTAAGGAGATTTCCTCCCGTCTTGTTAGATATTTAAGAGTGGCTTTAATAGTGATTCAACTATACCTCAAAACAACACACAGGTAACTGTAACATGATTCTTTCTCGAAACACTGGATACACATTCCTCCAGTGTCTTGAACAAATTTCAAGAAATAAACTTGATTTTTAAGATGTCTATTGTCTAAGTCTTCTGTGTTCAATTTGCATAATGTTGTCTTTCTAAACAAACCAAAACCTAGTTTGCCTTTAAAGAAATTCCAATGTCTGTATAAAAGAAATTATGGTTTTCCTAAGGATTCTTTTTTTTTTTTTTTTTTTGTTAACCTTCCGGGCACTTAAGGGGGTCTTAACATGCTCAAACTCTTGAAAATTTGCGCACACGTCGGAATCTGTGGCCATCAGGACGCCACAGAGGCTGGTACCGGGGTGTGGCAAGGGGACTCTACGGCGCCCCCTGGAATTTTGAGGGCCATATAGCACACATACTTGAACGTACACATATGAAACTCGGTACACATATAGAACTCATCGAGCTGAACAACTTTTGTACTCTGTCATGGGCTCCACGCAACAGGAAGTGAGATATTTAGGGCTGTGTAAAAAGCGCATGCTCTGGAATTTAATGTACTCCTCCCAGGACTTCCATAGGATTGTCACCAAACTCGGTCAGCATGATCTCAAGACATTGGGGATGCTAAATTGCGAGGGGATTTTTGATATCTTTGCCACGGTTTGGCCGTGGCAAGGCGACAAAGTTATGGCAAGAAATGAAAAACAGGAAGTGTCTAATAACTGTTGCACACATTGCCTGATTCTGATGAAACTTCACCAGTTTGTACGTTGTATGATGCCGATTCCATAAATGTGACTATTATGAGTCAAAGTTATAGCGCCACCAACTGGCAGCAGGAAGCGTGTCATTTACAAAATGCTTTGAAATCAGCCTCTTAATTTTACTTGATTTTCTTTAAACTTCATCAAAATCATGTCAAAACACGGCCGATAAGAATATGTAAAGGGGTCGATGATAAATCAATTGCTGTTGCCATGGCAACGTCTCAAACTTTAAAATTAGATTCCTGTCTTTTCGAGGCAGATAACATGCTTAGAATTTCATGAAACTCAACACACACATCAATATTAATGATAGTTAGACACTGGCGAAAGGTCATAAATGGGCGTGGAGCAGGCACTCTATAGCGCCATCTTTTGACAAAAGTTGGGGGGTTAGTTTTTCCTACAGTCAAACTCTGTACATATATTGTTCTCATCAATCTGGACAACTTTCTAAATTAAACTCATTAGCTAAGACCAACAGGAAGCCGGCTATTTTGATTTGAATGTGGATTTTTGGAAAAATCAGGCTGTAAACAAATTCACACTCCTACTAAGAACAACAAGCTGTTCACACCAAACTTTTTTAACATGAAGAGAAGATTCTGAAGATGTTAAATTGCGAGCGGATTTGGGATATCTTGAACGGTGTTGACGTGGTGATTTTTTTAAAGATGTAGTAAAAAACATAACCGTAATTTTTTTTATATCTTTAAAGTGCAGCATCCAAACTCTTTACAACTTTTTTCACACAGAGATCTAATCATTCTGAGCAAGTGCTGTTAATATAAATTTTATACAAGCTTCAATTAATTAAAGAAAATTAAAAAAAAAGAAATCAGAAACCTGCTGTCACTCTGGCTGAATGTCTCTTTGTGTGTGTGTTCTCAGAGTGAGTGAAGCTCAGTGCAGGGGGGAGGGGTGAGAGGGTGAGAGAGCTGTGACCCATGCTGCAGACCATCTTTGAGGAAGAAATGCACATATATGTAATGTAATTACATAAATATGTCTGATCTTTGAGAGTGATATTTTGAGAAAATATAAAGGGTCACTAAGTCTTTCATTGTTTGTATTTTGCAGTTGTTTTTTATTTATTTTTTACTGAACTGTACCATGAACTTGTCCTATTCAGTCACATAGCAAAAGATTAAGAAAAATACAACTTTTAAGCATGAGTGATTTATCTTCATTGATAGACAATATTTTCATAGTGTTATTTATTGAATATAAAATTATAATTAAAAATTTCAAGACAAACTGACAACAAAACAAACTTTGCTGTTATCTGTTCAAAACATCTGAAAACCATCATTTTAAGATCAGTTATATATATATATATATATATATATATATATATATATATATATATATATATATATCACCCCATTAAAATACTCAACTTGATTTTTAAAGATATTTTGAAAGAATGAAGCGTTTATAGAGCACTTTATTGTGTATTGCTGTACACCCACATGAACTGTGTTCATGTTAATTCACAGTACATAAACTAATGTTAAAAGATACTAATTTACCTTTAAACAATATATGAATACTTTTTTTAACTTAATATTAATTAACATTAATAAATGCTGTTTGCTATTGTTCATGTTAACTAATATAGTTAATGTTAACAAATGAAACTGGATGGCTAAATTGTATATATTGTGTGTATGTGTCTGTGTGTTGATTTTAAAGTGTAACCCTTTCAATTCTGTAAACTTTAAATCCAAACTGGCTGAGGGTTACTGTGAATGCATGTGCCAACTGGGCACCGTTTTCCTAATTGATTCTTAGTTATGTAGCGCTTAAGAGTGATGTCTTACAACAGAAGTCAACAGCAAAGCAATATCCACACAAAAATTGAACAGATAGGTAACGATGACATTTAAGCAGGATGTGGATGTAATGCAAGCAATAATAACATTTTGTTATCATCATGAATCATGTTCTTATCATCATCAGAAGAATATAGGGAAAATGTAGCATATTGGTTCACAGTTGGCATTATCTGAAGTCCTTGCAGGGGGTTAGGTTTATAGCAAACGACCTAGAGATTTAATGATATCAACATTATATTTGCTCAGTCTGATCTAGAGGCCTTAGAGATGTTAAATTGTGAAGATCTTGAGTTTTCATTAAAGGGCGTGTCCGTGGCGGCCTGACAAAGTTTGTTGTTTCTGCATAGACATAGAAGTTGTTATAACTCAACCATAAAATCTCCGATCTGCCTCGAAATTCACAGGTTTGGTAAGAGTCCTGGCCTGAAGACACCTAAAGGCCAATATTCAGATATTATAATAGCGCCACCTGTTGGCAGCAGGATATATCATATCTTTCACTAACTCAAACATACCAAAATCAATCTGCACCAAACTTCATATGTTTGATAATAGTGCTGGCCTGAACACATCTACATGCCAATAATCAGTTATAGGCATAGCACCACCATCTGGCAGCGGCAAGTTTGGCACATTTAAATGACTTATGACATATTTATTCTAGATTTACTGTATTAAAAGCATACTGCCCACCGTTTGCAGTTTTCCACCGGTCGGCGGTGAGCCCGTTTGCGAGGGCCCGATCATCGCTGCTCGCAGCTTTAATTAACTTTATTATTGTATGAGAGTGAAAACTAAGCTGTTGTAAGAGGTTAAGGGAATTCAGTCAGGATTGTTTTATGGAGGCAGCTGGAAATAGAAAAGAATATATATTACTTGTTGAACTAGGCCAGCTTGTATCTACACCTGGCAGTAGTAATTTGTTTTGGAGCTAGGGCTGTCACGATTCATCAGAGGCGGACAGTAGTGAAGTATTTTTACTCCGCTGTAAAAGTACACTTAAAGTGTCTGTACTTTATCACTTTTACTGCAATGTTTCATGTAAAATATCATTTAATACTTCAATTATAAATCTATCTTTAAAGTATTAAAGTTGAAACTGTCGACTGCAATTTGCCCGTGTCGAGTAACATCTGGGAACTCAGTGTCCACCATTTCATCAGATATGTGAGATAAATCGTTTAGAAACCAAAGGTAACACCTGAGAATACAAGAATTTCAAAATAAAAGCTCAAACCTTAAGTCTGCTTTTACACGTTTTGATGTCCACATATTTAAGAAACTTTAGAGGCTGTATAGCATTTCTGTCGTAAAATGGCCAAATATTAAAGTTTAAGTGAATATTTCAATTGTTTCGTCAATATTAAACAGATTAGATCTCGAAGTAAAAACAATCCTCAGGCCTTTGGCCTTCTCTTTAAGCATTTGTTGTAATGCATAATGTACATTAGTTGTATTGTTTATAACACGTGATGTATTTTAATAATTTTGTTCTAAAAAGCCATATGATTACTTGCTTTTGATACTTTATTTGAACTAATAGTTGCCTCATTTATGATATGATATATGCATTTTAAGCAATTTTCAACTGTATTGTTCGCTTATTCGTCTAAATTTTTATAACCAAAAAAAAAGGTATTATATTGATCCTAATTGTCAGAATAATCGCCCAATTACTCTATTATCGGAATATATGTTAGTGACAGCACTATTTCAGACTAGATGGACATGCATGGATGAAGCATCTTGTTATAAACTTAACCTATTATTCAAAGAGAAGTTACTACAACACATGCATCTTTCACTTCTGCTTTCGGTAGAATCTGTCATTCTATTTATTGCTAAAACAACTTCTTTTCTTTTTTTTTTTTTTTTTTACATTTGCCACCATTCTGGATTTTTTTTCCCTTTTTTTCTAGAGCTGATATTTGCAGAGAATTTTTAGTGAGTTTTAAGTTAAAACATTCTAGAAATGAGTCTAAAGGTGGCATGGCATAGTGTGTAGTAACAGCATCTACCAGCAGAGGCCATGCCTAACCTATCAATACTGTACAGGTCCTTTTCCAAAAATTGGCATATTGTGATAAAGTTCATTATTTTCTGTAATGTACTCATCTTTCATATATTTTAGATTCATTACACACAACTGAAGTAGTTCAAGCCTTTTATTGTTTTAATACTGATGATTTTGGCATACATGAAAACCCAAAATTCCTATCTCAAAAAATTAGCATATCATGGAAAAGGTTCTCTAAACGAGCTATTAACCTAATCATCTGAATCAACTAATTAACTCTAAACACCTGCAAAAGATTCCTGAGGCTTTTAAAAACTCCCAGCCTGGTTCATTACTCAAAACCGCAATCATGGGTAAGACTGCCGACCTGACTGCTGTCCAGAAGGCCATCATTGACACCCTCAAGCAAGAGGGTAAGACACAGAAAAAAATAGGCTGTTCCCAGAGTGCTGTATCAAGGCACCTCAGTGGGAAGTCTGTGGGAAGGAAAAAGTGTGGCAGAAAACGCTGCACAACGAGAAGAGGTGACCGGACCCTGAGGAAGATTGTGGAGAAGGACCGATTCCAGACCTTGGGGGACCTGCGGAATCAGTGGACTGAGTCTGGAGTAGAAACATCCAGAGCCACCGTGTACAGGCGCCAGGTCAAGCCACTTTTGAACCAGAAACAGCGGCAGAAGTGCCTGACCTGGGCTACAGACAAGCAGCACTGGACTGTTGCTCAGTGGTCCAAAGTACTTTTTTCGGATGAAAGCAAATTTTGCATGTCATTCGGAAATCAAGGTGCCAGAGTCTGGAGGAAGACTGGGGAGAGGGAAATGCCAAAATGCCTGAAGTCCAGTGTCAAGTACCCACAGTCAGTGATGGTCAGCTGCTGGTGTTGGTCCACTGTGTTTTATCAAGGGCAGGGTCAATGCAGCTAGCTATCAGGAGATTTTGGAGCACTTCATGCTTCCATCTGCTGAAAAGCTTGATGGAGATGAAGATTTCATTTTTCAGCACGACCTGGCACCTGCTCACAGTGCCAAAACCACTGGTAAATGGTTTACTGACCATGGTATTACTGTGCTCAATTGGCCTGCCAACTCTCCTGACCTGAACCCCATAGAGAATCTGTGGGATAAAGCAGTCATTTCTGCAAAAGGATTCCCGACCAAGTATTGAGTGCATAACTGAACATAATTATTTGAAGGTTGATTTTTTTTTGTATTAAAAACACTTCTTTTATTGGTCGGATGAAATGTGCTAATTTTTTGAGATAGGAATTTTGGGTTTTCATGAGCTGTATGCCAAAATCATCAATATTAAAACAATAAAAGGCTTGAACTACTTCAGTTGTGTATAATGAATCTAAAATATATGAAAGTCTAATGTTTATCAGTACATTACAGAAAATAATGAATAATGAATCACAATATGCTAATTTTTTGAAAAGGACTTGTATATATATATATATATATATATATATATATATATATATACAGTCAAGCCCAAAATTATTCATACCCCTGGCAAATTCTGACCTAAAGTTATTTTTATTTAACCAGCAAGTTTTTTTTTTTTTTTTTAATCAGAAATGACACAGGCGTCTCCCAGAAGATAATAAGACAATGTACAAGAGGCATCACTGTGGAAAAAATATTATTACTCATCTTTAATTTACATTTGAACAAAAAGTGGCATGTCCAAAATTATTCATACCCTTCTCAATAATCAATAAAAAAGACTTTATTGGCTATTACAGCAATCAAACACTTCCTATAATTGCTGACCAGCTTTTTTCATGTCTCCACTGGTATTTTTGCCCATTCATCTTTAGCGATGAGCTCCAGCTCTTTCAGGTTGGAGGGTCTCCTTGCCATCACCCTGATCTTTAGCTCCTTCCACAGATTCTCAATTGGATTTAAGTCAGGACTCTGGCTGGGCCACTGCAAAACGTTAATGTTTTTGTCTGCTAACCATTTCTTTACCACTTTTGCTGTGTGTTTTGGGTCGTTGTCGTGCTGAAATGTCCACTGGTGCCCAAGGCCAAGTTTCTCTGCAGACTGCCTGATGTTGTTGTTGAGAATGTTGAAGTATTGCATTGTATTTCATGGTGCCGTTTACTGTGATTAGGTTCCCTGGTCCACCAGCTGAAAAACACCCCCAAAACATTAGGTTCCCACCACCATGTTTGACAGTGGGGATGGTGTTCTTAGGGTTGAAGGCTTCTCCTTTTTTATGCCAAATGAAGGCCACATCATTGTGGCCAAACAATTCGATTTTTGTTTCATCGGACCATAAAACAGAAGACCAGAAGTCTTCTTCTTTGTCCAGATGAGCATTTGCAAAGGCCAAGCGGGCTTTTGTGTGCCTTATCTGGAGAAGTGGTGTCCTCCTTTGTCTGTGTCCGTGGAACCCAGCGGTGTGCAGTGTCTGTTAAATTGTCTGCCTTTAGATGTTGCCACCAGTAATTTTTTTTTTTTTACATTTACATTATTATTTTTTTTTACCTCTCTCACTATTCTCCTGGCCAGCACATGTGTCACTTTTGGCTTCTGACCACTTCCTCTGAGATTTTTCACAGTGCGGAACGTCGTGTATTTTTTAATAATACTTTGCAATGTAGCCACTGGAACTACAGAACATTTAGATATGGTCTTATAGCCCTTCCTTGACTTGTGAGCAGCCGCAATGCGCAGCCGCAGGTCCTCAGTGAGCTCCTTTGTCTTAGCCATGACTGTCCACAAACCAACAGCAGAGAGCTTCTGTTTTTCACCTGTTGAGTTGATTAAAACAGCTGTTTCCAATGAATCAGGGTAATTAGGATGCTTTAGAACAGCTTTGACTATTTGGAATGGTATAGAACTTTGGATTTTCCCATAGACTGTGACAGTTTGCAAAGGGTATGAATAATTTTGGACATGCCACTTTTTGTTGAAATGTAAATAAAAGCTGAGAGTTATTCCTGTACTTCGTCTTATTATATTTTGGGAGAAGTCTGTTTCTCTATATGTTTTGAATTCCTTTACTGCTGTTGCTAGAGATGAACTTAGTGCCGAATTTGACACCACTAACACAGAGTCTATATTTATTGAAATTCCATCTTATCAGCAATTTAATGGAAAGAGCATTCTGATTGGATGCATCTATAGACCACCAGATTCAGACCACAACACATTTATTTATGCACTCCAGTCCACACTTGAGTTAATAACCAAAGAAAGCAAACTATGTTTTTAACTCGGTGATTTCAATATTGATTTACTCAAATGTGATCTAACACAAACAGTTGATTTCTTAAATGCACTATTCTTTTAATTATTTCCCTCTTATTACTAAACCTTCCAGAATCACATCCTCATCTGCTACTCTCATTGATAACATTTTGATTAACTCTTATAATTTTGAGGTCATTTCACTTCCTGACGTGTGATGTCTCTGACCATTTTCCTGTCTTCCAGTTTATCCACTCCTGCCATCCTATGTCTAGCTATCCTAAGGATGGGCCAAATAAATATCGTAAAAATTCTCTAGAAACAGCATTGATCATTTTAAGTCTGCCGTTGGCAATATTATATGGGATGAGGTACTTGTGTCACAAGACGTTAACAGTGCGTACAGTTTATTGCAGCCCCTGTAGTGATGAACAGTAAGAAGGGGGTTCTCTCCAACCCTGTTGATATTGCTAATGGCTTTAATGATTTCTTTATATCGGTTGGTCCTGAACTAGCATCTTGCATTAATGGCTGTGATATAGACCCCAGTTCTTTAATCAAAAGTCAGTATCCTTCACTCCAAAATGTTACTGTACAAGAGGTTCGTAATATTATTTTATCACTTAAAAATGCAGCCCATGGTCATGATGGCATTAAAAGTGTTCTTATTAAAGAGACAATAGACTATATCATTAAACCTCTTACTCATATTCTCTCATTGTCTCTTAAAACTGGAATTGTCCCTCAGGATTTGAAAATTGCGAAAGTTATACCAATTTTCAAGACCGGTGACTCCAAGGAATTTAGTAGGCTAATATCAATTCTCCCGTGTATATCGAAAATCTTGGAAAAACTTGTCTTTTCTAGATTTCTTAATTACTTGGATGCCAATAATATTTTATACAAACATCAATATGGTTTTCGGAAGCGACACTCTACTGAGCATGCTCTCATTCAACTTGTGAACTACATTTCTTCGCTCTTGACAATAAAAAAAATTGCTCTTGGAGTCTTTCTGGACCTGAGTAAGGCATTCGATACGATCAGTAACAATATTTTGATTGCAAAACTCGGCAGATACGGAGTGCAGGATGCTGCCCTGAGATGGTTTAGAAGCTATTTAGCTAACAGAGAGCAATATGTATACCTGGAAGGCTATACCTCCATTATGTCACAAATTATGATTGGTGTTCCTCAAGGATCAATATTGGGGCCTCTTCTATTTTTAATTTATATTAATGACATGGCCACGACATGTACCAAACTCCTCCCTGTACTATTTGCAGATGATACAAACCTTGTAGCTTCTCACCAAGACTAATATTTTAATTAAAACTGTCAATGAGGAACTATCTTCCATTGTGGAAGGGTTTCAGTGGAACAAACTTACCCTCAATATAAAAAAAGTAACTTCATGATTTTTTGTAATACTAACAAACATTACCCAATAGCATTATCTAAAATATTTATTAATAACACTGAAATTGAATTGGTTCAGCATACTAAATTTTAGGAGTCATTATTGATAGTGGTCTTAAATGGTCTGACCATATCAACTTCGTATCTAAGAGGTCTGCTAAAATGCTGGGTATATTGGGGAAGGTTTGTCCTTTAATTCACTCCTCAGCTTATTTAACCTTATATTATAGTTTTTTGTTCCCATTTATTAATTATTGCAACATTGTCTGGGCAGCTACCTATACTACTTACCTGAAGAAATTAACAGTCATACAGAAGAAATATCTCAAATTTATTTCCCATTCAAATAGATATGCACCTTCAGTACCCCTTTATAATAAATTCAAAGTTCTCCCTATTGACAAGGTAAATATTTATCAAACATGTTTATTTATGCATAAGTTTATATATAGGAAACAAGATCTTCCAGATACTTTTCAGAATTTGTTTATCCCCACCTCACATGTACACTCATATCAAACTAGACACAGTAACAACACCTTACTCTTACCCTACACACGAACTGTAAGACATCAATTTAATATTTCTTTTAGAGGTCCAAAGCTCTGGAATGAATTAAGTCCATCTTTGCGTTCAATGTCCTCTTATTCTGCTTTCAAAAAATGAAGAGACTTATATTGCCAGCCTGAAGCCGTTATGTACTCCTTTCTTGGTATTATTAATCCTTCTGATTGTTGGTTGCTTGCTCTTTCTGCATTTTACCTGGATTGATAATTTTTTTGTTATTGATTTTGTTGTTTATGCTCTTGCTTTGTTTCGTTTGTTGTTTGTTTTTTATTGTGTGTTTAGCCTGCATGTCATGAATTAATATGAATAGGAGTGGAACTCTGTACAAGCCTAGAGTGGCTTCGTTCCCTCCTTGCACAGATCTGTACGTGTACTTAACTTGTGCTAAA
This sequence comes from Garra rufa, assembly GCF_049309525.1. NCBI lineage: Eukaryota > Metazoa > Chordata > Actinopteri > Cypriniformes > Cyprinidae > Garra > Garra rufa. The sequence goes on along the minus strand of NC_133376.1, from coordinate 44,801,277 downwards.
CAAAAAATAAAAATAAAGTCTGTGTCATTTCCGGTCAAAAAAAAAAAAAAACTTGCTGGTTGAATAAAAGTAACTTTAAGTCAGAATTTGCCAGGGGTATGAATAATTTCGGGCTTGACTTTATATATATATATATATATATATATATATATATATATATATATATAGTTAGAACACCCTATTAAATTCCAATTTATTTGGTATTTTCAATTGGGAAGTGACTGTCCCGAACCCTAACCCATAAATTTAAATTTATAAAAATTATATTTAAATAATTGTAGCATTTTATTCTGTTGTTGTTTTTAAAATATCTTTTTATTTTTTATTCTTTTATATTTTCTTTGTAAAGTATGAAACTTTATGTACAGTGTAGGTTTTGGTCAATTGGCTGCGACTGACTTTAACTACACCCCTACATTTATGATCAGGAAATATTTATTAATCACTTTCTCTTAGCTTCATGGTGAGTTCAAAAGTATGAAAAATCTGTGTGTAACTTTAAAGAATGCCATTACCGCACACAACATTTTTCTATAATTAAACACTTTTTTGGGGGTGTTATTCCATAACATTTAGTTTTTATACGTGTACAACTGTTCAGAACTGTGCTAGCTAACCATGTGCTGATTAGCATCTTTGAGCTAGGTTCAAAAGTATCTAAAATCGTCACGAAGAAACAGTCACGACCAAAACATGTCATCATTGTTTTGGTAGTGACAAAGGGGAACACATTCTCCTTTATTTTGGATAAATAAACCACATTTTAATACAGTTATGCATTTTTTTTTTATATATATATATATTTTAGTAGTGTTTTGGTATGTGGGTTAAAATTCTATTATGTGATGTGGACACTACCAAAACATTACTTTCACGACCGAAACATGGGATGATTTGTCAAAAATAAAGTATACTGAATTATCAAATAAGATGTTATGATAGAGTTTGGTTCAATGTATATTCAAATGGATGAATCCTTAAGTTTGAAATCAGTATGATCAACATTTTGAAGAAAAATTAGATTCAAAATACAACAAATCTCGTAAATCACAACCTCGTAAATCGTAAAACACTTTTTGAATTTCGCGGTTTATGTAAATCCACGTGGGGTTCAGAGTACAATTTTTATCCACATTATTTTCACACTTGTCTAGTACAAATATATCGCTTTGTTTCATATTTACAGTGTATACGTTTTCCGTTATTTACCTCAAAAGAAAGGAAGTGAAACGTGACAACATGCCCCGTAGGTGGGGTACATTGTAACATCTGAGGGGCACGTTGTAACACGACCATATGGCAGCTTAAAATGTTACCTGATTGAATGAAAAAAATATGCACAACAAACTAAAATATTTTGTCAGTAAAATACATGTGTTAACTTTTTCAAATGAAGTAATGACGTTTTTTTTTTTTTTAAATAAAAATGATCTAATTTTGGAGTTTGACAACGAACACATCGCAACAATGCTTTGAACGGTCCTGGGGTCCGTTCTTCGTACCTCGCTTACTACATCCAAGATGACACATCCAAGATCAAATCATCGCGCTAACTATGAGCTCGCTATTCCGGTTCTCCGAACGCACCTGTTGTTGATGATTAGTATAGCTGGATGAAGTTATTTGAGATCACTGGGTGGCTTAAAAGGGGCTACGTATCGATAGTAGAAACATTGATCGGCAACGCTTTGATTGGTCGGCGAACATGACGAAGGAGCGCGCTCAGTATTTTTCTGCAGCAGAGCAAGAACTCTTGATTGAGGGATTTCAGGAGTTTCAGAGTTTATTTAAAACGCAAGGGAACACTGCAAAGGCTGGAAAAGCAAGGAGAGAGGGCTGGCAAAAAGTAGTGAACACATTAAATGCATTAATGCTGCCCATGTTACATGTTTTTTCCTTGATATGTTATTTTATTTATATTTTTATTTTTTTATACACTACCGTTCAAAAGTTTGGGGTCAGTAAGACTTGTAATAGTCTTTAAAGAAGTCTCTTATACTCATCAAGGCTGCATTTATTTGATTAAAAATACAGAAAAAACAGTAATATTGCAAAATGTTTTTACAATATAAAATAATGTTGTTTTTTTTATTATTATTATTTTAACATACTTTAAAATAGAATTTATTCCTGTGATGAAAAGCTGAATTTTTATCAGCTGTTACTCCAGTCTTAAGTGTCACATGATCCTTCAGAAATCGCTGATTTATTATTAGAATGATCAATGTTGGATAATATCAACAGTTGTGCTGCCAAATATTTTTTGGAACCTGTGATATATATATATAATAATGTAAATTATTTATTATTAACTTTTAATATATATATATTTTTTTTGCTCCAGAGCAGGTTTAAGTTTGCGCACCTGTTGCTATGACAGCAAGTCCCGGATGAGCTTCGAAGAACCGAGCGATCCAAGATCACGCAAAATCGTCAACAATCAAATCCAGCTAACTTAGTTAGCGACATACGAAGAACGGACCCCTGATCGTAACATACAGCCGTACAGTAGTTCAAAAACAATGTGGACAAACAGATGAAACACATTTAGACATTCAGAAAAAACACTCCCCTCCCTCATAGACAGCTCTCATAGAACACGACACACATAAACGAGCCAAAATGCTTTACATTTCTTAAAATAATAACATCTGAACATTAAACATTGATTGTCAGCCTTTATTCACCTGTTTCTCGTGGTTTCTTATCAAAATCCTTAGAAGTTAATAGTGTAAATTCAATTGCACCGCTAGTGTCATAGATAAAATAGCATAGTTTAAAGGGATAGTTCACCCAAAAATGACAATTTGATCCAAATTACACCCTGCGGTCAATTTATCATCACGAGCCGCAGGGTGTAATTTGGATTTGTCTGTGCATGTTTTTGTTTACTTTTAAAGGTTTGATGCCCATCCACGTCCATGATAAGGCTGGCAGACTGCACGGGTTTTCATTAAAAATCTTTGTTTGTGTTTTTCTGAGGAAACACAGTCACCTACATCTTGGATGCCCTGGGGGTAAGCAGATAAACTTCAAATTTTCATTTTTGGGTGAACTATCCCTTTAATAACAGCAGGGCATATTGTAACACAGTGTTACAATGTTCCCCATCTGCGCGACTGGAGATTAAAACAGGTTAGTGTCTTCTGCTGGTTTGCGAAGCATTAATAAACTATCTAAACTGATAAATAACAAATTGGAGATTAAAATAATATCAGTTTTGTCTAATTTTAAATGAATACTAAAAACTGAAATGAAAAGTTTACAGAAATGTACTTTTACTATGGTAAAATAAATATTCAGCGATATCTTCAAAATGCTTTTGAATTTTGGCGCTCTTTTTTCTCTGCATAGTGTTGCTATGGCAACTAGTAAATACTAGTGTGTGTGCAAATATTTGAACCACTTGTGTTACAATTAACCCCGTGTTAGGTTGTGCCCCCCTCACCCCTATATATATATATATATATATATAATTATTATTATTATTGTTTTTTTTTAATTATTAAATTATATATAACTGTTTCAGTAGTGACAAATTTGGGGAGAGGAAAAACACTAAATGAGAATTAACTGCATAATTACGAGAAAATGTATACCTTATACAATTTGGATACACACAAAATGAGTGGGAAAAGACAGTATGAAATTTTCCAAATAAAAAGATCAAGTGACAACAGATCAAGTATTTTTCTTATTTTTTTATTTAAATCAAAATAATAAAACCTGAGGAAATCCAGGCAAATGAAACACCAGGAAAACCCTGAGGGCACACAATGGTGTACATTTATGTTCTGATGTGTTTTTTCAGGTGAAACACCAAACATATGCAACAGACATTCATTTGGCATGTAGTCGGTCTTTGCCATTAAAGAATCAACAATGTTTGTTGAGATCTAAAGCTCAGAAATGAGAGATTTTGCCATGGTTTTGCCCGGGCTCATATATACTACATTTTCTTAAAAAAAAAAAAAAAAAAAAAAAAAAAAAGTAGAAAGTACCATATGTACAATAAAGAACTTTAAAAAACTGACAAAAAATGTTTTGTATTTTTTTTTTGTTTTCTGGTAAACATGTAACAAATACTTTTAAACAAAAGAATAAGACACCCCTTGGGTGTTTAGCTGATTTAAAAGCCCTGTAATCTGGTGAATATGTAATGTCCGCTGATCGTGGGGTAAGCAGCAACATCCCAACAGATAAAATAGAGACGTCTCCACAGGAGGTAGATGAAAGACTCAAATGTCCATCTCAAACTGGTTGTCATCAGCTAAAAAAAGAGAGAAAGAAATTAGAGGTTGATTAGAGTGTTTCTTTGAGGTATTGTATGAAAGCCCATCTCCACCATGAAATAAAGTAATTGCAATTTCTCACAATTTTGACTTTTCTTGCAATTCTGCCTATATTTCTCTGAATTCTGAGTTTACATCTAGCAATTGATTTGTTAGCTAATTTAATTTCACAATTATAACTTATAATCACCATTATAATTACCTTGCAACAATGAGTTTACATCTCACAATTCTGTTTTTATAAAATAATAAAAAATTAACCTTTTTCCTCACAACTCCAAATTTTCCCCTAGTAATTGCAAGTTTGTCACTATTATGAGTTTTTCTTGCAATTCTGAATGTATATCTCTGAATTATGAATTTATACATCACAGTTCTGTAATTGATCTCAATTCTGATTTTTTTTTTATTCTAAGTTTCTTGCAGTTCTGACTTTATTTTTGTTTATGTCTCACGGTTCTGTTTTTATACAAAAATATTAAATAATGAATGTTTTCCTTGAAATTGTGAGTTTATATCTTACAATTCTGACTTCATTTCTCTGAATTTTAAGTTTCAATCTTTCGCTTTGACCAAAAAAAAGTGACTATTATTTTAAAATGTTAAAATCTTTCCTTGCAAAAGTTTATATTTCGTAATTTTAAGTTTATTTCTCTGAATACTGAGTTTACGTCTCACGGTTCTGTTTTTATAAAAAAATAAATTAATTAATGAAAACAATATGCAACTTCTCTCTCACAACTCCAACTTTTTTCTTAGTAATTACTTTTGTTGAAAGTTGCAGAATTACATCTCTTAATTCTGACTTTATATATCGTAGTTCTGTAATTGTAATTTTAATCTCACAATAAAATTTTTTTCCTTGCAATTAAGTTTATATCTTGCAATTCTGACTTTTTTTTCTGAATTGAGTTTACATCTCACAATTCTGTTATTAGAAATAAAAAATGTAAAGGCAACTCCAACTTTTTCCCTAGCAATTACAAGTTTATAGCGCAATTCTTACATAAAAAAAGGAAATTGCTAATTTTCTTCCACACAACTCCAACGGTTTCTGTAGTAATTGCAAATTTATATCAATTATTAATTTGTAATGCAATTCTGACTTCATATCTCAGAATTTATCACAATTCTGTAAATGTGACTTCTCACAATTCAGACTTTCTTCCTTGCAGTTTATATCCTGCAACTCCGACTTTGATTCTCTGAATATATGAGATATTACATTATGTAATTGCAAAACTTTTTATCTCATAATTCTGACTTTATTCCTCACAATTTCAAGTTTATATCACAGTCCTGAGTTTCTCTTGGAGAAAAAAATAATAAAACATAAAATCAGAATGACTCAAAAAAAAAAAAGTAAAGACCAGGACAGGAAATACCAAAATAAATTTTTTCAGGAGAAACCTGAGGGCTTATAATTTCCTGGAAATTCGCAGAACAGGTTTTCATTCTCTCTTTTTTTCTGGAGCAGACATTAATTTTACCTGCCAGATCTTTCTCCTCTTCCAGCTCCTCTTTGAGCTCCTGCAGTTTGGACACTGGATGGTGTGAAGGAACGGTCACCCCAGGAATCTGGGGCAAACAACAGGGTGGGGTCCGGGCAATAGGAGAGTTCCTGCAATCCAAGAGGAACTTTCTGTCATAAATGATCCGAGTTCCTGGAGGAGGGATAGAACGCATGTTAAAGCACCCAATCAGATGGCTAGAAAAACATATTTACATTCTGGGCTGCAGGGTACAATGTGTAAGGAAAAAAAAACTTTGGATTCCAGCCAAAAGTTTTAACACTCAGACAATAACAGACCATAAACTTTGACTCTAAAGAGGACTTCAAACTGAGTGATCAGCAATTCTAATCTAATCAACAACACAAAAGAAAGATATCAAAGAACTTGATGTGCCACTTAACACGTCCACACTATCAGATTATAAACGAAGACTGAAACATTTTTACGTTTTGCATGTGAAAAGAAGCACTCAATCCCCCACAATGAAAAAACGGGGTGAACTGAATTGCAGCACTCAGCACCTCCCATTTTAGTTCTGGGAAATTTGAGCACATCTGCACGTGAGCATGCAGAGCTGAGACACGAAGGCACCGCTATGTAGCTGAACATGTTGAGAACACACTTGTGGAGCTTAACTAGCCCTGTTTAGGTGCTATCTGTAGTCTGACATGTGCTAAACATACTGCCATCTCTGTTGTAGCTGAAGCTATACTGTAAATGACAGTCCTACCAGCGGCTGAAAAACATGTTATGCAACCTTTGCAATGTAGTTCAGTGTGTTCTGGACAAAAGAGGGCTGAGAGAGAAGGGGGAAGGGCAGGGTGTGGATGGAGGTGGTGACAGGGGTTGGGCGAACAGCGGTCTCCAACTGTGAGCTGCTCTGGTCAGAGGAATGCAGGGAGATCAACCCCATGCTTTTTGCAGGACTTTGTTCTGCTGAAACATTTTGTTCCCTGATTGCTCTTCAGCTTCTTAGAACTCGAGGAAGTGGAAGTTAAACGCAGGACAATTACATATAGCCCAAGTGGGCAATTTGTTTAGATTAATGCATACATTTTCACTCCCAGTTACCACAAAATGAACTGAAAAAGAAATAAATAATAACAAAAACAACAAATTGTGACATTGTGTTAGTGTTTTTTACAGTATAAACAGTACAACAAATACTACCTGTGAAGTAGTTCAACCTAAAATCAATAGATAAAATGTGAAAAAAAAAAAAAAATTATTTGCAACTTTTTATCTCATAATTCTGACAGTTTTTCCTTACCATTTCAAGTTTATATTATTATTTTGAGGAAAAAGAAAAAATAAATTGTGAAATATAAACTCAGAATTGCAAGGCAAAATAGTCAAGGCCATAACATGATATACCAAAAATAGCAGTAATAAAAATAATAATACCTATAAAGAAATATGAGATAAAAAGCAGCAATTACATTTTTATTTTCATTTTTTTGTTGATTTTAGGGTAAAATAAATTCATACATAGTATTTGTTGTACTGTTTATTTAAATAAAAACTAAATAAATTAACACAATGTCACAGTTAGGCAATTAATAATAACAATAGTTATTGTTGTTCTTATTAGCATTAGTCGAAATTATGCAAATAATAGTTTATTTTTGTTTGCATAACTGTGACATTGTTTTATTTAAATTTTAGTAATAATAATAATAAGCGTCACAATTCTGCAAATAATAATAATAATAGTTATTGTTGTTTGCATAACAGTGACATTGTGTTTTTTATTTAAATTATAATATTTGTCACAATTATGCATATAATAATAAAAATAATAATAGTTATTATTGTTGTTTTTTATTTAAATTATAATATTTGTCACAGTTATGCATAATAATAAAAAATAATAACAGTTATTGTTGTTATTTGCATATCTGTGACATTTTTTTTATTTAAATATTAAAAATAATATGATTATTGTGTCATAATTATGCAAATAATAATAATAGTTATTATTATTATTGTTATTATTATCATTTGCATAATTGTGACATTGTGTTTTTGTATTATTTAAATAAACATACATATCAATTATTTCACCATAAAGCCAACAGATCAAATGTGAACTTTATATTTTGCATAAAGAAAATTAAGCCTATTTCCGGACTATTTATTATTATTATTATTATTGGCAGTGACAAAATGTTGAAATATTTGTCATTTAAATAAACAGTACTACAAATACTACCTAAAAAAAAAAAACACAAAAAAGTACAATTATATTTGGTATAAAGAAAATTAAGGGTATTTCTTGGACCATTTGTTTATTATTATTATTATTGCCATAATTGTAACACAATATATTTGTTATTTAAATACAAAAAAGTATTTGTACTATAAATTCAGTCTTGTGGTGCATGAATTATTTCACCAAAAAAAAAAAGAAACCCATTACTGGAACATTATTAAATGTATTACTTATTGTAATTATATACACATATATACGCATATACACACACATATATATTTTAGTAGTGACTTGTTTAGCAAGATTTTTGTGGGTTTCAGTGGATACTTAAAGGGTCTTAGAGAACATGCAAGATTTAACATGTAAGATTTTTTCTTTAATGCTTATTGAATGTTTTTTTTTTTTTTTTTTTTTGGTTGTGGGATAGCAGTTTGCACAAATTCTGTCGAATGCCCCATCTATAAATATGATCTGATCTGTTATTTTGCTTTCTCCCCTGAGGGAACCATCCGTGATACAGTGGCCCCGCTGAACCTGATCACACAGAGGTCTGTTATTCCTGAAATCCATAACAGCTGTGAAGGAGGAGGGGTGTTTCTAAGAATTGCCTCCTCCTCTGCATGTGCTACAGTTACAGCCACATGCGAAAGATAGTCAAGCGAGGGACAAAGGAGATTGAGAAACATGTGGGGTGGAGGCTCCTGCCCATCAAGTAAAGGGGTCAAGTATTTGTTTTTCACAAGATTAGGTTAAACTCAATGCCCAGTATCATATGGGAGAAACAAGTCGCAAATCAGATAACCAGACACTGTTACATAACAACAAGCATGGCAGTTGGGCTATCTCACTGCAGACGGTCTGCCATAAATGATTAACTTGTTGTTCATAACAAACGTCTGTGTAACTACAGTGAGGCATTTCACAGACACGATATCTCAGATCATTATGATTTAGTAACATAAGCAGAGGTTTTACTTTGAATGTACTTTGGCTTAATGCTTAAATGTGTAGAAAGTATTGCATCAGACTTTCATATTGCTTAAAATAGTTTGAGTTTTTGCACATGGTGAGTTGAAACACTATTAGTTTAACCAATGAGTTAAGTGGTTAAATCACAATCATATATGATTATATATCATTTTTGACGATCATATCACTCTCATGCAAAAATATAAAAGATTTACAGGACAAAAATAATGCTCAAGCAAAAATGTGACCCTGGACCACAAAACCAATGGTTATATTTGTATACAAATACACTGCATAGGTCACAATTATTGATTTATTTTATGCCAAAATCATTAGGGTATTAAGTAAAGATCATGTTTCATTAAGATTTTCTCAATATTTTGATATAGTCATATTCTAACAAACCATACATCAATGAAATCTTGTTTATTCATTGTATTGTATAAATCTCTCACCCTTATCACTGGTTTTGTAAACCAGGGTCACAAATAGTTGGTTTTTAATTTATTTTACACACACTGCTGAAAGAAAACCTAGCTTAACCAGCCCAAAATGGCTTGCTCTTCTTAGTTCAGCCTGGAGAAGATGGTTTTAGCTGGTTTAAGTTGGTCTCACAAACTGTTGACAAGTGCACAGAACACACTTAAAACCACCAAACAGACCATGCTGGGAGACCAGCCAACTAACCTACAAACTATATAGGCATAAAACACAGTCTTACCCCCTGGTGTGGTGGAGAAGAGTGTTCCTCCAGGGGTCTGACTGTAGCAGTCTGGGAGTTGGGACCAGTCTTTGATTTGCAGGACACGCGTGGGAATGGGGCAGCTCTTGCTCTGCTGCGTGTTGGCGGACATCGTGGGTGAAATGCGTTCAAAACTCTGTGCCACTGAACACGGTGATATGTAGAGGCTCAGAAGAGTTGCTTCTGTCCAACACTCGTCTGTATGAAATGTTTGGTTACGATCAAACTTGGCTCAACAAAGTTTTAAAAACATAAAAAAGCGGCGAAGATATTTTTAGCGTGTTGCAGACAGCGCTGGTCTCGTGATACTCGCTGAAGAGAGGCTGTCTTTCTGGCTGTCTGTCCGCAGCGGTGGAGCGCAACGCTGGGGGTGAGGGGGTATTTAACAACAGCTCAGAGTCAGACTACGTGACTCACATCATGTGATAAAGGACACTCGAGCAACAACAAAAACAGGGGGTGTAACATGCAGGGTTGCCAGATCTTTCAGGGAAATAGATTTGTTTTTGCAAATCGTCTGCCAAGGATTTGACTTTCCAAGACACTCAATTAAATATAGAAGCCAAGTTCCTCCACATAATACATAAACAAACAAAAAGTTTAAGTTATTAGATAAAAAGTATAAAGGGTTTGCACTTAAGTCACGATTTGGTCAGTTATCACTATCAGAATGCATGGCCATATTGGTGATACTCGGATTGCACAGTTAAGGTACTGAATACATTGTTCTGCTAATTTATGCTACCTGAACTAGGGTGACCATATTCTGAGAATCCAAAAAGAGGACTGACAGGTACCCAGGGCTGGACTGGGGTTAAAATTCGGCCCTGGACAAATTCAGCCCATCCAGCCCACAAGTTCCACATGAAAGTTTTCTTGGGTTTCCTGGTGAAAAAACCCCCAGCTAAAACCAGCCTGTGCTGGTTGGGTGGTTTTAGCTGGTCAGCAGGCTGGTTTTAGAAGGGTTTTGACCACTTTTCCAGCTTGGCCAGGCTGGTCTTAGCTGGTCAGGTTTGGAAACCACCAACTAAAAGACCAGCTAAAACCAGCTACTTCCAGCCTCAACTGGCCAACCAACCAAGGCTGGTTTAAGCTGTTTATTTCAGCAGGGTTATAGGGTCTTTAATTGGAGTACATGAATGAATAAAACAGGATTTAAACAAATAATGATAAATACTGCTGAATTCAACAAACTTAATTACATTTTTGTCACAGAGAAATGCATGCAGTAAAGCATTGATTTTGAGCTAGAATGCAGGAAATTTGTTGCTAATAAATTATGTAATAAAAAAACATTCATTAATAAAAATCATCACCCTCATGTCGTTCCAAAACTGTATGGCTTACTTTCTTCTGTGGAACACAAAAGATATTTTGTATAATGTAACCAAACATATTTGGTTACCCTTGATTTCTACTCTATAGACACAAAAGTTTTGAATTTCTCAAAGTATCTACCTTTGTTACACAGAAGAAAAAAGTTCATACAGGATTGAAATTATTGAAATTACATGATGTTGAGTAAATGATGACAATTTTTATTTTTGGGTAAACTGTCCCTTTAAGAACTTTATTATGTATAGTAAACACCTAATTTATATAAGACCCATATTTAATTCTTTAATCAGGCTCTTATTGAATTAACATTTTACTCCAATTAAAACGAATTACAACTAAAAATTAAAAGAAATTATTGATCAGAATATTAGTAGTAAGACGGTGGTCACAAGAAAACATTAGTTATATGGTTTTTAAAATTAAATAGTAATTATAAACTATGAAATTTGTAATAATTTTGTTTTGAAAGTAATTATTTATTGGCATTTTCCACTTTACTTCATCATGCAGTATCCAGTGTCGTGGCTGTTTTCAGCCAGCCCAGCAGAACTTACAGATCCTTTAATGTTCTCATATCACATGACTGTATAACATAGGCCTAATTCTGTGTGTTATCTGAATGGATCAAGCAACTTACACTGTTTATCACTGTACATCGTGGCAGAAGCGCAGCGCGCGTTCGTCAGCACTGTGCGGGTGATTGATCCCACCGCTTCACACTTTTCGGCTATTTGCGGTTTTGAATGCGCTATAATTTAAAATAGCGCCTAATATGGGGGAGGTCTCCCTCGCTTCGGTGATCGGCCCACTGGGAATGTCCCGGTGCTCCCGATGGCCAGTTCATACCTGCAGGTACCTCAGAATAATGCCGGTGGGCAGTGGCTGCATTTAAAGTGTTGAATTAATGAGGTAAAAAAAAAAAAAAAAAACCAGACATTTTATGATATTTTACAAAATCCCCCCGGACATAATTTTATAGCCAAAAAGGAGGACATGTCCGGGTAAAAGAGGACGTATGGTCACCCTAACTAAACAAACTAAAGTTAATAGGTGGTAAAGATACGTACGAGCAGTAATAATTAAGATGCTGATAATCTTAATAGCCTAATATTTAATCTACCTGATCGTATATTATAAGAACAAACACAAATTTTGTCAGTATTCTTTCCCTGGAAATCCTGGTTCAGTTTGGCAAACCATAAACACCTTTTGTTCCTCAGACAGTTTTTTTGCACTCTTCTAGATTTGTTATAACTTTTGGCAGTCTAGTAGGCTACTCCAAATGTTTTTCCAAGTCCGACTGATTAGTACAGCCCAAAACATGACAATAATTGACCATTTTCAGCGGCAATAATCAGCAAAATATGTGAGTTTTATTCGGTTCAGAGGCATATGCTTGGTGACGCCAGTATGGCTGAGTGAAACACTATAAGAAAAAATACTATAAGATAAAAATAGGAATGATGAGATACTGGGTAAAATACTTGAAATACTAAGTCATAATTTTGACTTTATTTTCTTGTGTGTCGGAAACATGCTTTTATAACTGTAGATTACAACATTAAATAATAAAAAATACAAATAGACTTTTTCAACAAACGCTTAGTAAAAGGAGAGTATTATTATGTTTTGTGTTATTAATATTTTGAAACACGGTCTAAACACATTTTTAAACACACAACATTAATAATAGGGTTGTAAATGCAGCCTTTGTATTATATATTATATAGTTTTCAGAATATGAAAAATTATTGATCTTGTTGAGTGAGATGCCAGGTAAATATGACATATGCAGAGTAGAGTGGATAGATTACTTACAAATTGTAATCTGTTTCTGATTCCAAATTACATAAAAATAATTGTAGTAGTAACGAAATTCATACACATTATTGGTAATACGGTAATTAGATTACTTTAAGATTACTTTTGACCTAACCCATTATTTACATTGATTTAAATCAGATAATCTTATTAATATAAAAATACAAAGAACAGAAAATATATTTCATTTGCTACAACATGAATTGCATTAAACATTATATTATGTAAAGGTTTCCCAAACTGGTGTTTGTGAAGAAACAGCAAGGGGTTTATTAGTTTAGTGAAAAACTAATAATAAACTAAGTCATAAGAAATGTCAAATTAAAATAATTTCAAAATTAATC